>NW_011494925.1:2861157-2887719 GCF_000754665.1 Bison bison bison
ACAGGTTCAAAAGCATCAGTTCTTCAGTGCTCAGCTTTCTTCATAGTCCAACTCTCACATCCATACATGACCACTGGAAAAACCATAGCCTTGACTAGACGGACCTTTGTTGGCAAAGTAAAGTCTCTGCTTTTCAATATGCTGTCTAGGTTGGTCATAACTTTCCTTCCAAGGAGTAAGCGTCTTTTAATTTCATGGCTGCAGTCACCATTTGTAGTGATTTTGGAGCCCCCAAAAATAAAGTCTGACACTGTTTCCACTGTTTCCCCATCTATTTGTCATGAAGTGATGTGACCAGATGCCATGATCTTAGTTTTCTGAATGTTGAGCTTTAAGCCAACATTTTCACTCTCCTCTTTCACTTTCCTCAAGAGGCTTTTTACTTCCTCTTCACTTTCTGCCATAAGGGTGGTGTCATCTGCATATCTGAGGTTATTGATATTTCTCCCAGCAATCTTGATTCCAGCTTGTGCTTCTTCCAGCATAAAGGTCATTAATTAATAAAGGTCATTCCAAGACTCCCTCTGAGCAAAAGGCTTGGGTACCCACACAGCATTCTATGCATAACACTCAATTTCAACAAGTTTTAATGTCAAATACCCATCAGTGAATTCTCTTCTTCTCATATGTTACTCCCTGCCCTTTGGAATGCATCCATGACCTGTCTTTCTGTAAATGGTCCTCCCTCTCATTCTAGGGTCCACCTCAGACACTGATCCTGGATGGGCCTTCGGTTTCTTCTGATGCACTCGATTTACCCGACATGGCAACATACACTTCATCATATGCACATTAGTTTCCAGTGCTGCAGTCATAAACTAGCACAAATTTACCAACAGATACTGAGTCTCTTGGCTTAGCAAAAAAGCGAATTTCACCTATATTTGTCCTATACATTGAAATCTGTCCATTTTTCAATCGACAGCCTTAGCTGCCAATTCTTTCAACTCCTTCCTGGACTCAGAGGTGACATGTCCATCATTTAAAATAATATGTTCCAAAATGACACATACGCTTCCTGCATCCAATAAAGTTCAACTCCTTATGAGCTTAGACTATGCCCTGTATTTTCTTAATTGCTGACATGGAAGAATGGTGATGACAAAGGCACAAATCTGGAGGAATATCTGTATCTCACTGGCCGTGGTGGGGATTTGCCAGCTACAATGCAGACCTGAGAATCTGGGACAAACACTTAAAAGAAATTGCCTCAAGGTCTTGGCTCCTAGACAAGGTAGAAAAAATGAAAATGACCTCTTGGCCAATTACTTCTTCTGTATCTCCACCTGAAATGCTGATGACACAAGAGCTGAAATTGAATAGATATAGTTATCATCTAATTAAACAAGGAAAATGTACTGATTGTGAGCATCATTATGCTGTGCTCATGAGACTCAGTCTTAAACCTTGCCAAGTGTTTCTCCTCCCCACACAAGTTATTCAGGACAGGCACTGGGTAAAAAGAAGACTTCAGTTTTCATCTAGGAAACACTACAAAATCCAGGAAATTCTTATCTCAGCCGCACCCACTGCTTTGTTGTTGTTCTTGTTGTTGTTCTTGTTGTTCGGTGGCTAAGTTGTGTCCGACTCTTTGTGACCCATGGACTGCAGCATGCCAGGCTTCCCTGTCCTTCACTATCTCCCTGGGTTTGTTCAAACTCATGGCCATCGACTCGGTGATGCTATCTAACCATCTTTTCCTCATCCTCCTGCCCTCAATCTTTCCCAGCATAAGGGTCTGTTCTGGTGAGTCAGCCCTTTGCATCAGATTGTGAAGTGGAATATCCCCTGCCATATCAGTTAACAAAGATAAACAGCCTTCAGCAATTTCCAGCCTCCAAACGTGAATGAAGGCTCTGAAAAGGGAAAACAATACCTGTGATCCAGCAGATGCCGGCCACCCCCACATGGTGCTTGCTGAGGAGCTGGGTGGGGAGAGGGGGATGAGAGAGATTAAAAAAAAAAAAAAAAAAGGATTCTGGCCCCAGTAGCTGAGATGCATATGAAAGGAATGATGTCAATATTCCCAGACTCCTGCATCTTCCCATACATAGAAGAACACTAAATTCTTTAACTTGATGTCTGGTTTTTCTTATTAACAGTAATCTTTGATGTTCATACTGCCTGCCCTCTTTGTTGCAAACTTGTGTATAGCCTGACTCCCTCTCCTGCCTCCTCGCAGCAGTCTCTCAGGGCTCCCTGAGATGTTGTCTCCCAGGCTTGAAGTCCTAAGATTTTCTCACTGAATAAAACCCTCTCTGCTTTCAGCCTGTGACTAATTTTTAAGTCGACAAGGTGGCCAAAGGATTTGGAGCTTCAGTATCAGTCTTTCAATGAATATTCAGGGTTGATTTCCTTTAGGATGGACTGGTTTCATTCCTTGCTGTCCAAGGGACTCTCAAGAGTCTTCTCCAGCACCACAATTGGAAAGCACCCACTGCTGCACTGATCATCTAAGGACCACAGTCTCAGGTCTCAATGCCCTCGCCCAACCATCACAGCTAAGCCAGTGGCATCCCAACTAAGATCCTTAAAGCTACACTTGGTCATTTTTGTGAGGCTTCAGGCCACAGAAGAGACAACATTCTGAGGCCAAACTTACCTTCCTGGAGTGGATCCAGTCCACTCACGTTACAACCTGGTCCCCAGAGCACTATTAAGCAAGCCCAGCACAATCCCACTCAGGTGACCTTTGAAACCTGTCAAAAATCACCTCATCATTTCCATCGACAGAGCAAAAAGGCTCAGAACACTGTCCCCTAGCATTGACTTCTGTTCCAAGAAGATATTAGATGTGCAGGGAAAATACAGTGGCCATAGTAAACAGTGAAAGAAACTCACAAGAGGAAATAATGTGAGATCTGGTCATAGACTTTCAGCAAGCCAGCCCTACGCTATCCAAAACCAGCAGGATTTATGGATCCTAAGCTAAAAAAAACACATTAGAGCTATAAAAAGAAAGTAGCTCAGTTCTTGACATGACCAAAGACTGGAAGGTATATGATTACGCCTTGCTTGTTTCTTAACCACAGAGTTGCTTTAACACCTTTCTAGCATCCACGGTCACCCGTCATGAACGATACTTCCAGTAAATAAAGATAAACATCTTATCTGAAAAGCATAGTAACACGGCTGATCGTTAAGGAGGAGCCACTCTGCACGCCGCCTCAGTGAACACATTTAACCCTCACAACAATTGTCATTCCCATTTTTCAGACTAAGCACTGGCATCACGGAGGGGTCAGAACGCTCTCAGAAGCACCCACTTGAGCAGGGCTTTGAACCCAAGCAGCCTGGCTCCAGACTAGATACACATGAGATGAGTTATTGATATTGCTGCTTATTTTCACCTGGGACCCAGTCACAGCCAGAAAGTCTGAAACCAGAGAAAGAGCTGTGGCTTAGAAGGGGATCTGGACGATGCAGAAGGGGCGGGGGCGGCCTCACAGACAGCTTCTCCCAGCTATGGGAGCCGTAGAAAGTGGTGTTCCCTACCCCAAAAAGCTGACAGTAAGAAACCTCTTCCATTTCCTTTCTTCTCACAAAGCAGCACCTGCTCTGCTACGTTAAAAGATTTATTGGAGGGATAACTTTTATTCTGAAACTGTTAGCACCAAAACATGTCTAACCTGTTTCTCTCCCTCATTTGCATATGTAAAACAGCACTCACATTCACATAATTGTTCAATAATTCACATAATCGTTCAATACTACCTTTTAACAATCTGAACCTGACTGCTATTCATCCAATTTTTTTTTAAACTAACTCTGAGAAATGGAGGCAATAAATATGTCCTGTTTTTTTTTTTTTTTTAAACATTCCAAAGTGTATCTATCATGGTTTACCCAATACCTAGAGAGCCATTATGCTGTGAGACTGGACAAAATTCTGATCACAGGAAACCTGGTGTTAATAGTAAATTGTTTATTTACACACTAGGTATTTTATGAAACTTGTTTACACTATTATTGCTTCCCACCAAATTTTCTCTGTAATTTAACACTTCTGTATATGAGTGTTAGTCACTCAGTCGGGTCCAACTCTTTGAGGCCCCATGGATTGTAGCCCACCAGGCTCTTCTGATCATGGAATTCCCCAGGCAAGAATACTGGAATGGATAGTCATTCCCTTCTCCAGGGGATCTTCCTGACCCAGGTCTCCTGCATTGCAGGCAGATTCTTTATTATCTGAGCCACCAGGGAAGTCCTTAACATTTCTACTACGGGCAAATATTAACGGTACATTCAAATCAACCTCTCTCTTTCTCCACATACACACACTTCCAAGTTATGAGCTCTGCAGAACTAACATGATTATTTTTGTTTGTTGTACAAATAAAGGTAAAATACCTTCACCTCCCCTACAAATATTGACAGTGTGCTAAACTTTGATTCAGCTACATTTTCAACTTCACCTTATTTAAAATATCACTTTAGAAAATATTGCTTTAGATAGAATTTGTCTTAAATATTTACATTTTAAATTTATGTCATGTGTGGCTTTGAAAATACAAAGTTTTTGCAAACAGCACCTAGCCTGCTGCATCTTTCATATATATTTGTTTAACAAGGACAAACAGGTGGGTTTTTAAACGTATTTCATTTGAGCATTTAGGCAAATTATTCATCCTCTAGTTTGTCAAAGCTCTTACCTCTCCCTATGACCCAATATTAGGTCACTACAGTATTGGAAAGACAGATGCCAAAGCGAAAGCTCCAATACTTTGGCCACCTGATGTGAAGGGCCGACTCATTGGAAGAGACCCCGATGCTAGGAAAGACTGATAGCAGACGGAGAAGGGGGTGACAGGATGAGATGGTTAGATAGCATGACCGAGTCAATGGACACGAGTGTGAGCAAACCCCAGGAGATGGTGAAGGACGGGGAAACTGGTGTGCTGCAGTCCATGGGCTGCGGAGACTTGGACAGGACTTAATGCCTGAACAACAGCAATGATCCCATATTGGGTCACTCCAGCCAAGTGTTTAGGTTCCAGTTTATGCTCTTGCCAAACCCCTGGAGACACATGAATCTGTGGCCTCCTTCTAGTTACAAGAGCATCTCTTTGACAAAACATAGACTCTGAGGAATGTTTCAGCTTATATCAAGTCATTTTTAAAGCAATATTCAAGCATATATGTCTTAATTATCAAAAATTGTAGTTCAATTCCAGAAATGATATTGAAAAATTGGTAAAAGTACATTATTACTTAGAAACATATATAATGAAGCTTAATGTCTGTATTAAAATCTTCAAATAGAAACCAGGCATTAGGTATTAGGTACTTTCTTTTAAGAACTATAATAAAAATATATTAGCTAATTTTAATTGTCTTCATTGTTTTGCCCATTTTAGATTTTCAGATTTATAGCCTTGTATCTTCTTTGTCTATATTTAAAGTCATCAACTCCACCAATTTCATCTACAGAGAATGTGTGAATTATAGAAGAATATGAAACATTTATTAACAGGATCTTAATGCTTTGGAAATGATATGTCTTTATATTCTAATTATTTAAAGTAGGCAGACTTCTTTTTCATTTTCACCTGACAGTGAAAAAGGCCTGGCAACCATCTGTATCTTCATCTCCAAAAAGGAAAACTGGATCCTCATCAGGAAGACTGAACTTCCAGCTGGAACCTGGATCCGCATTCTGGAAGAGCTCCCCGTTTCATTGTGAGCTTTAGGGACAAGGTGGCAGCAGGGTGTGACTGCAGCAGCCAGAGCTGCAGAAGTGAGACAGGATGGGGCAGAGGAGAGGAGAAACACCCACAGCGGAGCCCTGGCCAGAGGTGGGTAACAAGGCAGAGCCTGGAGTGGGGGACAGCTGAGCCACAGGAAGTGTAAGTGGGGAAAGAAAAAGCAGACAGCAACGAGTCTTGAAAAACACTGTGTGCCTTGGAGGTGCTGGGGGAACAATGCACCCTCTCCCACCTGGAGCCCAGCAGGTTGATATGAAGGAGGAACACCTGAGCAAGGACTGGGCTGTGTAAGGCGGGAGAGGTGGGAATCACAGAAGCTAAGAGACAAGCATCCAGGACTTCCCTGGTGGTCCAGGGGCTGGGGCTCCACACTCCCAACGCAGGGGGCCGGGGTTCAGTCCCTGGTCTGGGGAGCAGACCCAGCATGCTGCAATTAAGACAAACAGCACAAACCAAATACACAAAGAAGTAAATATTTTTAAAAAGAGAAAGGAAAGCACCCCAGCATCCAAACTCCCACCCAACAGATACAATGTAGGTTCTAAGCAAGAGCCTGGACATGGAACAACAGACTGGTTCCACATCAGGAAAGGTATACATCAAGGCTGTGTATTGTCACCCTGCTTATTTAACTTGTATGCAGAGTACATCATGTGAAATGCTGGGCTGGAGGAAGCACAAGCTGGAATCAAGATTGCCAGGAAAAATATCAATAACCTCAGATATGCAGATGACACCACCCTTATGGCAGAAAGTGAAGAAGAATCAAAGAGACTCTTGATGAAAGTGAAAGAGGAAAGTGAAAAAGTTGGCTTAAAACTCAACATTCAGAAGGTTGACTTCAACTGAATGTTGAGAGCATGGCATCGGGTCCCATCACTCCGTGGCAAATAGATGGCAAAACAATGGAAACAGTGAGAGACTTTATTTTGGGGGGCTTCAAAATCACTGCAGATGGTGACTGTAGCCATGAAATTAAAAGATGCTCCTTAGAAGACAAGCTATGACCAACCTAGACAGCATACTAAAAAGCAGAGACATTACTTTGCTGACAAAGGTACATCTAGTCAAAGCTATGGTTTTTCCAGTCATCATGTGTGGATGTCAGAGTTGGACTATAAAGAAAGCAGAATGCTGAAGAATGGATGCTTTTGAACAATGGTGTTGGAGAAGACTCTTGAGAGTCCCTCGGACTGCAAGGAGATCAAACCAGTCAATCCTAAAAGAAATCAGTCCTGAATATTGACTGGAAAGACTGATGCTGAAGCTAAAACTCCAATACTTTGGCCACCTGATGCGAAGAGCTGACTCATTTGAAAACACCCTGATGGTGGGAAAGATCGAAGGCAGGACGAGAAGGGGACAACAGAGGATGAGATGGTTGGATGGCATCACCAACTCAATGGGCATGAGTTTGAGCAAGCTCCAGGAGTTGGTGATGGACAGAGAGGCCTGGCATGCTGCAGTCCACGGGGTCACAAAGAGTCGGACACAACTGAGCGACTGAACTGAACTGAACTGAAGCAAGAGCCTGATTTAATAGGAACACAGACCCATGATAAGTCACGGTGTGGGGGGTGAGAAAAGCCTGCCTAGGGTCCAGGGGTTTCACAGGGCCATGGTGCTGTAAGCCAGGGAGGCATCTCCACCCAGGGGTCCAGCTGACCTCAGTAGTTTAGTCGCTCAGTGGCATCCAACTCTTAGTGATGTCTATGGGAATCTGCCCATGGGGATTCTCCAGGAAAGAACACTGGAGTGGGTTGCCATTTCCTTCTTCAAGAGATCTTCCCGACCCAAGGATCAAACCCATGTCTCCTGCATTGGCAGGTGGATTCTTTACCACTGAGCCATCTGTGAAGCCCTTGAACCCAGCTGACCTCAGACCACGAAGTCAATTGTATGGGCAAAAATGTGCGGACAGGATCTCTCTCAAAGGAAGATAAGACGTCCAAAGTGTAGGAACAGGGAAACTGCCACTGGGGGAGGGGAAGGTGCTCTCATTCGCCTGACCACTGGGGGAGGGGAAGGTGCTCTCATTCGCCTGAACGTACAACACATACAGATGTGAATGATCCAGATGCCAAAACTTTCCTACAGACGGCTGTCTTGGAAGGACACCGAAAAACCGAGCTCCAACTGTGACTGAGTGAGGTTCCATGGTTTCTAATGGTGAGTTTTCATTTGTCCTGAAATCAAGGCTTCAGAGGAGCCTCATGGAAAAGTGATCTTTGACAGGATTTAGAACAAAGGAAGCCTCACCTTCTTGGAAGATATTAATTCTCTCTCTGGCTACTCCTCACTCCTGGGTCCTTGAGCATAGAAGGTTCCTCTGAGATGTGTCTTGCGGCCTGCTATGCAGTCAAGTGTCCAGAGCACAGCAGACCTCATGACACACTCCAGGTTTTCACAAAACTCCCACGTTTAGGGTCTAAAACAACACCACTACCTGCACATGGCCACAGAAGGAAATACGGCTTTGAGGGCAAACTTAGAGCTGATCTTAAATTAATATGCGAAACCCATTTGTAGTAACAACCAGTGGCACTTATATGATGATGGCACCATTTTTTCTACACGAAGATCTTGATGAAAAAAAAAAAAATTTCTAAGAAATCTTTTTTTCCCTTTTCTTTTCTCAGAATAATATTTGTTTCCAGCCTGTCTTTTCATGTTTTCCTTTGAAACACAAATACTGGAATGCATTGAAGATGTGTGTTTGCACACTGTCTTTGCTTTTGACAACGCAACACAACTAGCAAATTAGATTTCTCCAGCTAGTCATTTCATGATTCCAGTCTTCAGGTGCAAAGCATTTAAGGTGGAATATGAGATGGTAACTGCACCTTCAGCCCCTAAATCATTACTTGAACAGTGCCCTAGACACCTTCCCTGATTTTAACAACTTTATCCACCTTTGATGATATGCTACAGCAATGTTGTATAAATGATATATCATCTAACAAATAATAAAATTCCTCTCAGTTGGGTCTCAGAAGGGATTTGATTTTTACCTTCTTAAGTTTTATCCAGATTTTTCGAAGAAGCAGTATATTCACTTATTTAACAAATATCTGCTGATTACCTACTGTATGCCAGGCACTCTTCTAGGCAATAATGATTCAGCAGTGAATAAACACAGGTGAGATCTATTGATCACGATGCTAAATCCTGGTGGGTGGAAATACACTGTAAACAAGAAAGCCAAGAAGATAGGAGCTATGAGCAACACGTGAAACAGAAAAAGGTAAGCATGGTGAGATGGGTAAATTTAGCAAGGATGTTAAGAATGCCCCTCTTTTGAGGAAGCACTGGAGCTGAGACCTGAAAGTGAAAAGGGAAGAATCATGTGAAAATGTGCAGAACACGATCACAGACAGAGGAGTCAGCAGAAAAGGTGGGGAGGCAGGGAAACCTCTGTAAAAGTCAAGGAGCAGGAAGAAGAAAGTGTGGCTGGAACGCACTGAGCGCAGGGAGTTTGTACAGTTTGATACCAAATGTGGCAAAACCACAAAGATGTTGGATTCTTTTTGCTCTGGACTATAAGAAGTCATTGAAGAATTTAAGGAAAAGAGATTTCCATGTTATAATATCAGATGCTTATAGAGAAGCTGTTCTAGGAACCTTGGCGTGGTTTTATTTCCTTCAGAGTAACTGTCGCTCTCTGGATCATGGGGTATATTTATCTGTGTAATCTTTGGTTTCCTGCATCAGTAAACAAGCTCCACGAACACATAGGTTTATCTTGTGTCTTGGCACATAGTAGGTATTCAGTACATATTTCAGGGTACAAATTGAATAAAGGGATGGATGATAGAGAACTGAGAAAGAACAGTTTAGGAGATGAAAATCCAGTGTCTGTTTTGCTTATGTTGTGCTTGAGACATATCAGAGGCTCAGTTACTAAAAAGGCAGCTCTCTTCCATTCACTTGGATGGGATCTCTTCTCACTTAGCTTTTTATTCCTTAAGTCACACCTTGCAAGTCATAAGGGATCATCCTTTTAAAAATAATTTGAATGGAAAACTTCCAACATAATTAGCTTCACCCTAAAGGAAATGAAACCTCTGATTCCTTGAGAGCATAGAAGGAACTATACCTTTTAATGTCATAATAAATATAATAATGGGACTGAGTCTGCCTTTGGGAGCAGCAAAAATGGACATGAACAGAATGTATTCATAACTGCCCCATTCAGGGTTGGAGGGCACAATGATGCATTAAATGAAAATTTCACTGCAAGAGGATATTTAACACTGCCCGCCTCAGCTATCTTTAATCCATATATAAAGGTCTGGCTAAAAATCTCCTGTGAGTTGTACGTGTTATGTCTTTCCATTCAAAATTGTGTTGTTCAGTCTCTAAGTCATGTCTGACTCTTCACGACCCCATGGACTGCAACACACCAGGCTTCCCTGTCCTTCACCATTTCCCAGAGCCTGCTCAAACTTGTGTCCATTGAGTCAGTGATGCCTTGCAACCACCTCATCCTCTGTCTACTTCCCACATTTCTGAGGAAGAAGAACCAGGGACAATTCTGATGAACCTGATTGAAGTCCAAGGTCATTCAGTGAATAAAGGGAATTATGGGGATTAAAAATCTGCTTTATATGGTCTTTGTAACTGTACTGCATCTTTTATAACAATCCAGGAAGCTCTGTAAACTTTATATAGCATCTATGACTACCCAACACTTTTCACAGACACCCAAAATTAAGTGAGTCATCTAAAGAAAAAGAAATCACCAGAGAGGGAACTGGAAATATTGCATCCTGTTTATGTAGCTGTTTCTCCTTCAATTAAGTTCACAGTAGATCAGTGTATCCCAATGCCCAGCCATGGTTCTGGAAGGTTCTGTCACCTGAAACTCATCTGGACTCAGTCTGGATATTTAACATGAAGTGGCATCTTGCCAAGTGTTTGCCAATCTGAATTTTTTCAAACATACAGAGCCCATCAGTCTGCACCATCACAGGTAAGAATACCATCACCATTACTATTATTAGTGCCCTTCATGCCACAGAAACGATGCTGAGTGCGTCATAAACCAGATGACCATGCTCCTCGGGTGGGGCACATTCCTGCTCACCCAGCAGCAGGAGCCTGTTTTATCCCTGCCAGGGAATTCCTCTCCTTTGCAGACCTCAAAACTTTGTCTTTCTATGATAGGGTTTCCTTTTCAGGATGGAAAAGATTTTAATTATCTGATAATGTGTCAAGTACATATTTCTCTTGATCCAATAAAACTTTTCATTTCAATTGCCTTCCTTGAAAGGTCATATATCCTACATACCCCCATAGACCATCTCTGCTTTAGATCACCACTCTGGTTTATGTATGCACGCATGCTCAGTCATGTCCCACTCTTTGTGACCCCACGAACTGTAGTCTGCCAGGCTCCTCTGTCCATAGAGTTTTCCAGGCAAGAATACTGGAGTGGGGTGCCATTTTCTTCTCTAGGGGATCTTCCCAACCCAGGGACTGAACCCATGTCTCTTACGTCTCCTGCATTGGCAGGTGGATTCTTTACCACTGCGCCACCTGGGAAGCCCATGTATCATCTGTATGTATTTGTAGTTTGCAGATGTGAGTCCTGTGGCCCATCATTTTTTCTCCCTTGAATGAATATTACACATACTCAGTTCTAATAAGATGGGGTTTGTTTTCCAAACCAGTGGTTAGAATCAACAGCCAAATAATTAAAACAGATCTAGATGTTTAACAGTCAATAAAGCATCAGGATAAAACCTTCTGTCCAAGACAATTTCAATCTAATGTCCTGTTCGTCCTTGGAGAATGTGGTTGTTACAAGTTAGCTGTGGTACAACTGTTTCAATGAGATTCTCTGTCTGTAAGGAGTGGTCAGAAAGAAGAAAACCACCCTCCATACATTACACACTCCTTATGTGCTGTCAGTATTGGAAATGTTTATAATGACAACTTAGCGTTTCTTTTTTGTGTTAATTTTTTTAAGTTATTCGTCATTACCTCTCTTAGGTACAGTGATAACACAGTAGCAATGACTAACATTTACATAATGTTTCCTATGTGGCAGGCACTGCTCTGAATACTGGAGAAGTATCAATACCAGCATTCATACTCCCTAGCCCCTTGGGCAGTGGGGACCATTGTCATTAACAATCTACAGATGTGAGCAGAAGCTCACAGACGTCATGTGACCTGATGCAGCAAACAGGTGGCAGAAGTGGGACAAACCCAGGCCGCAGAGCGCCCGTCAGCCTCCAGCTTTAATCCCTTCCTTACTTTACCCTCATCTCCCTCCCCAGTTTTATTTTTCTTTTACAAAATAGCGTTGAAAATGACAACAGCAATGACAAATGAAGCTGAGTGCCTGAATGTTGCCACTGTCCCTGGCAGATGACATGCTGGACTGTAGGCTGGCACCACTCAGTGGGCACGCAGACCGCTTACCCATATTCATCATGGGGGCCCCTTCCAGCTCCAAATTATATGTCTACGAAATGCACAAATCACAAATGAGTGATATTTGGGAAGCTGCCTTTGAGAAAAGTGTGAATACTCTAAAATGCGCACCAAGGTGTCTAGAAAATGGCATCATATTAGCTGTAAAAGCTTTAAAAAAATCACATCTTTCTGATATTATTGTGTACTTAGCTGACTTTCCTGGGAGAATCAATGAAATGAAAGACAGGAGATAGGATGGGTAAAATCCACTTATGACATTTTCCAAAGGACTCTGAAGAGCAAATATTATAAAGGGAGAGGAGACACAATATTATTGGATACATCGAATTTTGAAAGTGCTTTGGGTTAGGTCTTCAAAATCTGTGGGTAAAAATGGTTTAAATGAAATTGCTAACAGCTGACCTTGCTTTACAAAGTCCTAAAGATTAATTAATTTCAAAATCCACCCATCTAATTACAACATAAGTAGTATAATATATAGGATAAGTATGTATTATATATAAGTATATAATATATATTATGTATGGCTTTTGTATATTATGGTATTATAATACATATACATACAGTATAACTATACTATACTTAGACATATGTATATATGTTTATTGTGCATTATTATAGCATTTGTGTATATACAGATATATAATATATATTTATTACAACTGCACTGTTATACTACACGTACGTAATATACACTATACTATACATAATATAGTATTGTTATTGCTGTTCAGTCACTAAGTTATGTCCAGCTCTTTGTGATCCTATGGACTATAATAGCACAGGGCTCCTCTGTCCATGGGATTTCACAAGCAAGAACACTGGAGTGGGTTCTTCTCCAGGGAATCTTCCTGGACCGGGGGTCAGATACACGTCCCCTGCACTAGCAGAATTCTTTACCGTTGAGCCACCAGGGAAGCCCATAATATAGTATATAACATGCAATATACTATATATAATATACACATATATGTACATATGTCTATCATATATGTACATATATTACATTATATATAGTATAACTATACTATACCTTTTGTATACTTATACAAAAATATTTTTTTAAAGTGTTACTGTCTCAGTTGTGTCCAACTCTTTGTGACCCCATGGTATAGCCTGCCAGGCTCCTTTGCCCATGGCATTTCCCAGGCAAGAATACTGGAGTGGGCAGCCATTTCCTTCTCCAGGGGCTCTTCCTGATTCAGGGATCAAACCTGAGTCTCCCACATTGCAGGCAGATTCTTAACCATCTGAGCCACCATGTATGTGTATATATATGTATATATATATACTCACAAGCACAGGTACAGAGTAAAAGTCGTATGAGCGTATGAGACTCTTCACGAGCTGAAAGCTCTGAGTCTGTACACATGTATTAATACACACACGAGTGTGTGTGTGGTTGGCTGATGGAAGCATCTCTCTTCACCTCTTTGCTTCCTGTAAGAACAGCTATCATGTTCCTTTCCTCTCACTGCTGCTTATAGCGCCTTGGGACTCCAATAAAACACATTGGTAAACACAACACAGACTCGCTCTCTGATGGAAATGAAGATGTTTTTTGCACTCTGACAATGAAATACAAAGCTCCATGGGAAACAACTGAAAATTATCAGGGCTGGAAATGTACTTTCAGAGTGACTAACTCCTTGCTTCCATCGTGCTGGCTGATGTGTTATGTAACAGGCACGACTTGAAAATAGCTGTTTAAAAATGGTGAATTTATTGATGTCTAAATTGACATTCCTGGAGCTATAAAAATCAGGGTATTTATGTACAGATATAGTATAACAATAATGATAAGGTTACAATACAGAGGCTATATTAAAAATCCACAGAAAAAAAATGATAATTCTAACTGTAGCTGTTATGGGTTAAATTGTGTGCCAAGTGTCAGATGCTGTGAACATGACCTTACTTGAAATGGGGCCTTTAGATGTAATCAAGTTAAGATGAGTTCATAAAGGGTCCTGGAGGGCCCGACTTTAGTGACATGTCCTTATAAGAAAAGAGAAATCTGGACAGAGACACACAGAGGGAAAATGATCATATGCAGGTGGAAACATAAATTGGAATTATAATGCAACAAGCCAAGGAACAGCTAGGATTGCCAGAACCACTAGAGTCTAGAAAGAAGCAAGGAAGTATCATTCACTAGAAACTTGAGAGACAGCACAGCCCTGCTGACATCTTGATTTTGGACTTCTAGACTGCAGAACTCGCTTTGAGACAAAACAGAAAAGAAAATTCATACCATAAGCTTTAGTGATTTAATTTACCCAACAGATAGATGTGCCTTTTTAAAGGACTAATGAAAGAATTTTCTGTACCTCAAAAGTAAGGACCCAGTTGAGGATGGAGCTGGTGGGATGACTGGAGAAAGTGACATCCACACACACACCATCACGTGTAAAATGTATAGTTGGCGGGAAGCTGCATGGAAAAAGCAAGAGAGTCCCAGAAAAACATCTATTTCTGCTTTGTTGACTATGCCAGAGCCTTTGACTGTGTGGATCACAATAAACTGTGGAAAATTCTGAAAGAGATGGGAATACCAGACCACCTGACTTGCCTCTTGAGAAACCTATATGCAGGTCAGAAAGCAGCAGTTAGAACTGGACATGGAACAAAAGACTGGTTCCAAATAGGAAAAGGAGTACGTCAAGGCTGTATATTGTCACCCCGCTTATTTAACTTATATGCAGAGTACATCATGAGAAACGCTGGACTGGAAGAAGCACAAGCTGGTATCAAGATAGCAGGGAGAAATACCAATAACCTCAGATATGCAGATGACACCACCCTTATGGCAGAAAGTGAAGAGGAACTTAAAAAGCCTCTTGATGAAAGTGAAAGAGGAGAGTGAAAAAATTGGCTTAAAACTCAACATTCAGAAAACAAAGATCATGGCATCCGGTCCCATCACTTCATGGGAAATAGATGGAGAAACAGTGGAAACAGTGTCAGACTTTATTTTTCTGGGCTCCAAAATCACTACAGATGGTGACTGCAGCCATGAAATTAAAAGACGCTTACTCCTTGGAAGGAAAGTTATGACCAACCTAGATAGCATATTCAAAAGCAGAGACTTTACTTTGCCAACAAAGGTCTGTCTAGTCAAGGCTATGGTTTTTCCTGTGGTCATGTATGGATGTGAAAGTTGGATTGTGAAGAAAGCTGAGTGCCAAAGAATTGATGCTTTTGAACTGTGGTGTTGGAAAAGACTCTTGAGAGTCCCTTGGACTGCAAGGAGATCCAACCAGTCCATTCTGAAGGAGATCAGCCCTGGGATTTCTTTGGAAGGACTGATGCTAAAGCTGAAACTCCAGTACTTTGGCCACCTCATGAGAAGAGTTGACTCATTGGAAAAGACTCTGATGCTGGGAGAGATTGGGGGCAGGAGGAGAAGGGGACATCAGAGGATGAGATGGCTGGATGGCATCACCGACTCGATGGACAAGAGTTTGGGTGAACTCCAGGAGTTGGTGATGGACAGGGAGACCTGGTGTGCTGCAATTCATGGGGTCGCAAAAAGTCAGACACGACTGAGCGACTGAACTGAACTGCTGTATAGCAGAGGGAGTCCAGTCTGGCATTCTATAATGACCTGGAGAGGGGTATTGGGAAAAGAGAGGGAACCTCAAGAGGGAGGGGACACGTGTATAATTACAGCTGATGCACGTTGTTATATGGCAAAAACCAAAAAAAAAAAAAAATTGAAAAAATTTAAAAACAAAGCAAAGACTTGTTTTTAAATGTATGGTATTTTTAAGTGCCTAATTTTCTTAGCAAATGAGTCAACATTCTTCCTCGTTCTAGCAAACATACAAATTCCTTAAAAAAAAAAAAATCCTATAAACATACTCAACTTCCACTACTGGTTATCTGAAAACCAGATCCAGTTTACCTTCAGAGAGGCTCGGACCAGCTGGAGCCACAGAGAACCACTAAGACTACACCATCAGAGCCTCCTGAATCCAAGATGGCCACCAGAAGTCAGCCACAGGGTCCCAGATACCCTAGAGAAGAGCTTGGCATGTTCACAGATAAAACCAACCCAGGCAGGGGGCACTCACCAGTTATTTATAAATTGAACTCCCATAGACTAGCCCTTTAGGAGCCTAATTTTTCAATCACACAAAATAGGGCTAAACATATAGTACTTTTCTTATCTGTTTCCGGATTTTAAGTGAGACTGAAGTGGGATAATACAGGTAAAGTGACGTCTTTAAATTACAAAACCCCAGATGCTAAGTATTTCTATAGAATCAACTGTTAGCATCAACACCAACAGGAAAAACTCATATCTTCTTTAATCTCCCCACCCCTTTGGTGTTTTTAGTCACTGAGTCATATCTTACTCTTCTGCGACCCTGTGGACTGTAGCCTGTCAGGCTCTCTGTCCATGGGATTCTCCAGGCAAGAATACTGGAGTAGGTTGCCATTTCCTTCACCAGGGGATCTTCCTGACTCAGGGATCAAACTTGTGTCTCCTGCATTGGCAGGTGGGTTCTTTATCACTGAGCCACCAGGGAAACCCTCCTATCCCTTTGGCATGAAGTCGCTCAGTCATGTCTGACTCTTTGCAACCCTGTGGACTGTAGCCTACCAGGCTCCTCTGTCCATGGGATTTTCCAAGCAAGAGTACTGGAATGGGTTGCCATTTCCTTCTCCAAGGCATCTTCCTGACCCAGGGATCAAATCCAGGTCTCCCACATTGTAGACAGACACTTAACCATATGAGCCACTAAGGAAGTCCAAGCAATAGATACCTAAGAACAAATGCATACCCTTTAGTGAGTGTTTTTGATGAAGTTGGTTTTATACCATAATTTAATATAAAATAATAGCAACAGTAATAAAAATATTAAAGATGTAGAGTTTACAAGTACTTTCATGAAGTACATAATAACCATCATAACCCACAACCCATGAAAAAGTCCACTGTTACTATTATCAGCATTTGGTTGTACAGCTGAGAGCACTGACATCCAACCCATTTCTAAAAAATTGCTTCAGATGGCTGAGTAAGAATTGGAACCAAATCTCCTTGTCTTTCATCTGTCCCACACAGTCTAAATGTGATGTGATAATTTTTAATTACATTTCACTGGTTCGATGGGGAGGAAAGAAACCCTTTCTCAGCAATATTTGGAGGAATCTGAACACAGCGTTCTGTGTTCAGTGTTCCAAGGACATCCTGACAGTTTGTAAGTCTCAGCCATACAAGGGGCCAAGGCCAGATAGACTGGTGCAGCTAGAATTTCCCAGGACCACCCCAACCCGGCTGCCACTCCATGCATCACTTCACCTTCTTGTATCTAGTTCCTTCCAAGTCCACATATGAATTATCTCTGCTCAGAATTTAGTGCATACTCAGTAAATGCTTGTTGACTAAATCTGGCATTTTGAGGGTAAGGGTAATTGCAAACATTTTTTCCTATGCTTTTATTATACTTCAGAAGAAAGAGAAATCACTTAAAGGAAAACTGATGTGTGAGGCTCATTTGTGCCTTTAAGGATAATTTTTTCATCAGCAGAGCAAGGATAATAGCACATGATGGCAGGAGCTTTGAACGAGAGTGTGAAGGATGAGACACACATTAGCACCATTGTTCTCCTTGGTCTTGTGTCTCATTATCTCCGAGCTGTTAGGTGAGTTTTTCCTTAAGGAAGAAAAAAAGAGAGAAGTCTCCCAATTGCCAAGACAGAATGCATTCCTTTAAGCCTTGTTATTGCAGAATGCAATCCTGATTCGCATTATCAGGAGCAAAACAGTGCAAACGAAACGGTTTTCTTTAATCATTCAATTCATCACAATGCTCCCTCAAAGGGAAAAAGTCAATAATAATGTTCAAATGCTACAACTGCACAGAAGGAAAATGTAAGAGTTCCTTTGCTTTTTATTCCTTTAAGTAGAGCATTCAGCTCCTGAAAATTGACCCTTCTTTTCCAACTTCTTACTTCGACAAGCACCCTCAAGATGGACGGAAGTAACCACATAAGACCCTGTTTTCAGTCTCTTTGTGCCTTTATTTTAAAGCAGACAGGGAGCTGGAAGACATGAAGTTTACATTCATTCAAAGGTGTAAGAAGGCAGATGTTTTATTTAGAAACCCATGGGAAAGACAGGGGTGTGATGTTTAGCAGAGTAGAGAAAAAGAGAACAAGTAATCCCAGGTCAGTAGTTCTCTGAGTGGTCAGATGGACATGATTCACACCAAAGCGCACGAGAATCCACCCTTAAAGGCAGATGTAGTGTCTTTGAGAGGAGAACCATTGCTTTTTTAAGCTTTATTGAGGTATATGTGACAAATGGGAATTGTTTTGTACAACTTGATGGTTTCATATGCGTCACATATGTGATGCATTGTGAAATGATCACCACGGTCAAGCTGATGATGAACGTCACATTCTCTTTTTCTCTTCCTTTCTCTTTCTTTCTTTCCTCCTTCCCTTCCTTCCTTCCTCGCTCCCTCCTATTTTTTCTTTCTATGGTGATAACACTGAAGACCTACTTTCCTAACAGATTTCAAGTACCTAACACAGTATTGCTAACTACAGTCACCCTGCTGGACCTCAGCTTCCAGAGTTCGGTCATCCTGAATAACTGAATCTTTGTACCCTGTGACCAGCATCTCCCTGACCCCAGCCTCTGGCAGCCACCTCTTTCTCCCTGCTACCATGAGTTCAGCATTTTCAGATTCCACATATAACTGAGATCATGCAGTATTCATCTTTCTGGGTCTGATTTATCCCACCTAGAATTATGTTCTTCAGGATCATCCATGTTGCTGCAAAAAAGCAGGATTGCTTTCTTTTTTAAGGCTGAATTATTAATATAAATACCTCACGTTTTCTCCATCCATTCATCCTTTGAATGCACGACCTCTACTGACCTCTGCCCAGCTGTGACTCCAGCCTACCCACACTAGACAGACTACATTTCTTAAAGGGAAAACTCTACTCCCGACATAAAGTCTGAGTCCCAATCCTGCTCCTACTGATTACTGACTGTGTGGACTTGGCCATCAATGGCTCCCTCATTGGAATGGGGTCAGTACCTTCCTAAGAAGGTTATTAAAATCACTATAAGAGAAATGCAGATAAAGTTCTTAGAACAGGACCCTGCAGATGGTGAGTTCGAGGCAGGGTTGGGGCTGGGTGAGGACAGTGGCTACTGTCTGTCTGATGGTGGGGCTTCCTGGCTTCTTCACCTTTGTGCCACAGGGAGTTGCCTCATTATCTACATCCTAGAGCCAAGCCTGGTGCTTGCCAGTGTTAGTCATTACGGCGACGGTGAGGTTTCTCTCACACCTCTTTGCATCCCAGACCCACAGCAGGTGTTCACGATATGCTTAGCACTTTGGGAAGGAAGACAAGGATAGTAATACCCAGTCTCTTTATTCTTAAAAAAAATATGACATTTAGAGTGTTGACAGGTCCCAGATGTCAGGGTGCATAAGAACCAAGGGAGACATGGTGAAAATGCAGGTTCTCATGTCCCTTAGGGGTTTTTTTCTCACTAAGTCAAGCTAAGGTGGGGCTCTGGGACATTCTGACAAGCTTCTGGGTGATTCTCACCCAGGTGTATTAGCAAGAAATGCTGATGTTTAAAAAAAGATTTAGTGCTGAGCCCAGAGTGCAGTAAGTCCACAGGAGGTGACATCGCTGTGATTATTACTCAGTATCAGTTATCAATCGTAACATGATGGAACATGACGACTGCTTCTGCTGCTGCTAAGTCGCTTCAGTCGTGTCCGACTCTTCTCGACCCCATGGACTGCAACCTTCCAGCTCCTCCGTCCGTGGGATTTTCCAGGCAAGAATACTGGAGCGGGGTGCCATTGCCTTCTCCAGGAACATGACGAACCATCCCCCAAATCCAGCTGCTCAAAACAATGAACATTTACTTAATCAATAGAATATATATATGTGACATTTATTTAATTGGTTTAAAAACCAGTTTAGGGACTTCACTGGTGGTCCTGCACTTCCGTTGCAGGGTTTAGTCCCTGACTGGGGATCTAAGATTCTGCATGCCGTGTGGCCAAAAAATAAAAACACAAACAACAACAACCAAAAAAAGGGGGCTTTAAAATAAGTAAATAATTATCAGTGTAGCTGGTTTTCCCAATTCTAAGTGACCTTGAGGGAATAAGATTTTGTGCCATTCATTCATTAGTTCTATAGCTTACAAACTTTAAGAAAAAGATGAGTTTTAAAATTCCAAATTATATACAAATTAAATAATAATCAGATTTAGAATTTTTTTGGTTTGGGGATATAGGTATCACCGATCATTCTCAGAATAGCATATACATTCCTCATTTGGCTAATTAATACAGGTTTGAAATGGCAGATAGAAAAAAGAAGAGACAGCCTATAAAAATTTTTAAACAGTATAATTTGTATATGATTATATGAAATGTTCAGAATTCTTGTTATTCCTTAACTGCATAATGAAGATCAGAATTTTATCTTTTTATTTTATTTTTAAACTTTACATAATTGTATTAGTTTTGCCAAATATCAAAATGAATCCACCACAGGTATACATGCGAAGTAGGAAGATTTTTTATTAGAAGTATAAATTTCTCCAGAAAAAAAATACAATGTTTACTTTTTTAGCATCTATTTTAACTTTTGGCAAGGAAAGTGTTTTAGACCTAGAGAGGGCTCAGAAAAGAAGCTGCCTAGCAGGTTGCAAGTTACTGCAGGCATAAAAAGTGTAAGGGAAAAGGTGCGTTCCTATTTCGGGGCCCTATGCCATCTGAACTGACTTTCTTCAGCAAAGATTCTTGATGCCTATTTAAGTTTTAAATAAAATGAAGTTTCCTTTTGCCATTGTTTTCACTTCTCCCATGCCATTAAACCCTCAAGTAATAGTTAAAACTATCTCCTGATTGGAAGGATCTAATTTGTAATACAGTCTGTGAGGAAGGCTATGCAGAGTAAAAACAGTGCAAAACAAAAATGAGACTTCTTAAAAAGACAATCATCTAAAGATTTTAAACCATTTAAACAATTCCATATAACATGGGCCGCAAAAATGCCATTAAACTTGATCTGTGACAAAGAGGCATGTCTTCAGAAAATGGAGATGCAAGTCTCATTACAAGTACAAATCAGACAGATCCCAGCCAGTACTTCCTATTGGAGCACTAGACGATTTTTGTGGTTCATTATTTATTCACAGCAAGCAGAGGATGGAGAGAGAGCTAGCCTCACCTTGGACCTCAAAGAGCTTGGAATGTCAGGGAAGTGTTATGGTTTCATTAACGAGGGATAAAGAATTACAGATTACTTCCGCTCTTAATACAGAGAAAGCAAAAGATCAATAGCATAGATGTATAAAAGAAAAAGGAGTTAAAACCCCATAGCTTATTTTCATGATGCTTAAGGCCAAGCCATTTAAATAAAAAAGCACTCCCTCTGGTCCCTTCCCATCTGTTTTACAGAATCTATTTTCCCACGTACATTCTGAGTGTGATATACTGGGTTCCAGCTCGGAGAAGGCAATGGCAACCCACTCCAGTACTCTTGCCTGGAAAATCCCATGGATGGAGGAGCCTGATAGGCTGCAGTCCATGGGGTCACTAAGAGTCGGACACGACTGAGCGACTTCACTTTCACTTTTCACTTTCATATATTGGAGAAGGAAATGGCAACCCACTCCAGTGTTCTTGCCTGGAGAATGCCAGGGGTTGGGGAGCCTGGTGGGCTGCCATCTATGGGGTTGCACAGAGTCTGACACAACTGAAGTGACGCAGCAGCAGCAGCAGCAGCTCTGGGCTTACGTAGGAGAAACGACTCTGGGCTGAGAACAGAGGAACTTCTCACATGAGAACATCCTTCACCAGGACACCAACCATTCTAGCTCCTTCTCAGACCATCTTGGAACTTTCATGGAACATTTGATTTCAAATATGAGGAATTTTAACCATCCATTCTTTAAATATCTTTTTTAGTAGAATATGATATTTAATCCAACTTTTTTAGATTTCTCATTTTACAAATTTGTAGACAATTAAATTACTTTATTTTTAAAATGATACTTAGGTAAGCCAATGCTTTATCAAAAATGTGTTCAAGTTATACTACCGTTAACTTTGGAGAGCAATGCACTGTGCAAGAACATTAAGTACAACCCTCACCTCTAACCCAGAGCTGACATGCATATAACAGAAAATACTGAGATCAATGAAAGGTACAGACATTTCCCATGCACTCCTGCCCCAACACGAGCCTAACCTCCCCCACCGTCCACATAGCCCAGAGTGGACATTAATTGCAACTGACGAACCTACATCAACACATCATTTGCCTGAAGTCCGTCATTTACATTACAGTTCACTCTTGGCATAGTACAGTCTATATAACAGCATGTGTTCACCATTATGGGCTTCCAGGGGGTTCAGTGGTAAAGAATCTGCCTGCCAATGCAGGAGATGCAGGTTCGATCCCTGGGTTGGGACGATCCCCTGGAGTAGGAAATGGCAACCTACTCCAGTATTCTTGCCTGGAGAACTCCATGGACAGAGGAGACTGGTGGGGTATAGTCCAAGGGGGCACAAAGAGTCGGTCGTGACTGAGCACACACGCATGTTTGCATTCACCATTATAGTATTATACAGTGTAGTTTTATTGCCTTAAAAATTTCCTATGCTCCACTCATCTATCCTAGCCTGGGCAACCTATTATCTCCATAGTTTTGCCTTTTCCAGGATGTCATATATTTGGAATCTATACAGTCTTCTAGGATGGGTTTCTTTCACTTAGTAATATGCATTTAAAGTCCCTCTGTGTCTTTTCATAGCTTGATGGCTCATTTCTTTTTAGTGATGAATCATATTACATTGTCTGGATGCACCACAGTTTATGTACCTATTCACCTACTGAAGGAGATCTTGGCTGCTTCCAAGTGTTGGCATTTATGAAGAAAGCTGCTGTAAACATCCACATGCAGGCTTAATTTATGCAGACATAAGTTTTCAGCTCCTTTGGGTAAATATCAAGAAGTGTGATTGCTGGATCCTATGGTAAGAGTGGAGAAGGAAATGGCAACCCACTCCAGTATTCTCGCCTGGAGAGTCCCATGGACCGAGGGGCCTGGTGGGCTACAGCCCATGGGGTGGCAGAGTCAGACACAACTGAGCACATATGCATAGCGTAACACAGTATTTTGTAGATATGAATAAAAGAAACAAAAGAGCATTTAATCTACGATTCCAGTTACACAAAATTTTAAATAATGTAAAACTAACGTGTGATGACAGAGTTTGGTTTTGGTGATGGGTACTGATTGGGGTGGTATGAGAGCCATCCAGGGTGCTGGGAACACTGTATTTTACCTGAGTGGAGGCTGTATGGGTGCAGACATATGCTGGGCAACCACTGAGCTTAGATTTGTGTGCTTAATTGTAGTTAGAACTGAATTAAAAAAAAATCTAAAATGGAAAACAAAGGAGTGAAAATGCAAGTCATACCCTTGATAGCATTTCTCACCTGTCGAAAGTTTACAGACTTGACCACCTGCTACTGACAAGCCTGTGAGGAAAGAGATGTACCCACGGATCCCAACAGAAGTGCAGAATGATTCGACAGCTGTGAAGGTGAACCGGCAATGTCCGTCATAATTACAACTACACGCACATTTCCCTTTCGCCCAGGCACCCCACTTCTGGGAGTTCATCACCTGTGAAATGGTGTGTGGATAAGGTCATTTATTGCTGCATTGTTAGTAATAACCAGAAAAGGCCTGGGGACGTCCCAAATGTCCATCTCAGAGGAAAATGGTTAAACACATCCTGAAGGCTCAGCAGAACAGAATAATATTCAGCTGAAAAAGAGGGTGAGGAGCTCCCTGTACAGTCCCTGCAGAAGAAATAGTCGGGTGAGAAGAACAAGGTCCCAAGCAGAATGTATGAGCATGCTACTTAACTCAAGAAAGAGAAAGTAAGAAGGTACACACCACTATATTTTAAATGGATAACCAACAAGGACCTACTGCAGAGCACAGGGAACTCTGCTCAGTGTTATGTGGCAGCCTGGATGGGAGGGGAGTTTGGGGGAGAATGGATACATGTGCATGTGTGGCTGAGTCCCTTCACTGTTCACCTGAAACTCTCAGAACATTGTTAACTGGCCATATTCCAATACAAAATAAACAGTTCAACTTAAAAAAAGAATATATTTTCCTATTGCTTTATTTGCAGATAGAAACACAGAACAACATAAGAACGGGACTGCCTGCATGAAGAGAGGAGGGTAAAGGGCAGAGGTGAGAACAAGACCGCTCAGTTTACATTTTATAACATTATTCTGATCTTCAAAGCACATGTTTAGGTTTCCTATTCAAATAACTGTGTGACATTTTTAAAAGACACTAGTTCAGATAGATCCCTGTCTTGTATCATACCCCTCAAAACTCAAACTTCTAGAAAGAGAACTTTAAACTTGAAAATGAAATATAGGAGAACATTTTTATAAATCAGAGCAAGGAAGGATTTCTTTAAGATACAGAGAAACAAATCAAATATGAAGGAAAATACTGCATTAAATTTAAAACATATACAGAAAAAAGACATCATAAATAAATTGAAAAGAAAACCACAGACTGTGGGATGATATTTGCCATGTGAATGGACTACAATGTATTTTTATAAAGAGTTCCTTAAAAGCTCCATAAAACCAACAAGAGGTAAATAATCTAATAGAAAAACATGCAAAAAATATGAGCAAGCAATTCAGAAGGAAAGAAACGCAGGGAGAAAGGACCAATAAACACAGGGAGGAAAAAGGTAATAGTGCCCAATAACACAGGAAACGCAAGCTAAAACAAAAAATGAGACACAGAAGACATCCGTCAGAGGCAAACATTTTAAATATGATAAGCACAAATGTTGATTAGGATGTAGAAAATGGAGTTCTTGTACTTTGAGAAATGATACCTACGATTTGGGCAACTTGATACATCTGGCCAAGTTCAAGTTGCACATAACTTCTGGTCCAGCAATTCCTCTTCTAAGGACCTAACTGGGAAGAATTCCCACACGTGGATACAGAGGCTTCTCCCTCTAAAAAGTAAAAATGACCCCCAAAAATGACTTAACTACAGCTTAGCATGGGAATGAATGAATAAACTATGGTTTATCCATTCAATGAAACACTTCACAATCATAAAATCAATGTGCTATAACTACAGGTATCAACACGGGTTAGTCTTGAAGACATTTGGGGATCAGAAAAGCAAATGCAAGTTGTTAAGGGACATGTACAATAGGGCAGCATTTACATGAAAATTTCAAGCATACACATTTATAAGAAATCTATGGGGCACATAAATATGGGATAAATTTAGCAAATTATTTTAAGTAGGCTATTTCTGCTTTACTGACTATGCCAAAGCCTTTGACTGTGTGGATCACAATAAACTGTGGAAAATTCTTCAATAGATGGGAATACCAGACCACCTGACCTGCCTCTTGAGAAACCTATATGCAGGTCAGGAAGCAACAGTTAGAACTGGACATGGAACAACAGACTGGTTCCAAATAGGAAAGAGTACGTCAAGGCTGTATATTGTCACTCTGCTTATTTAACTTCTATGCAGAGTACATCATGAGAAAGGCTGGGCTGGAAGAAGCACAAGCTGGAATCAAGATGGCCGGGAGAAATATCAATAACCTCAGATATGCAGATGACACCACCCTTATGGCAGAAAGTGAAGAGGAAGTAAAAAGCCTCTTGATGAAAGTGAAAGAGGAGAGTGAAAAAGTTGGCTTAAAACTCAACATTCAGAAAACGAAGATCATGGCATCTGGGCCCATCACTTAATGGGAAATAGATGGGGAAACAGTGGAAACAGTGTCAGACTTTATTTTTCTGGGCTCCAAAATCACTGCAGATGGTGACTGCAGCCATGAAATTAAAAGACACTTACTCCTTGGAAGGAAAGTTATGACCAACCTAGATAGCAGATTCAAAAGCAGAGACATTACTTTGCCAACAAAGGTTCATCTAGTCAAGACTATGGTTTTTCCTGTGGTCATGTATGGATGTGAGAGTTGGACTATGAAGAAAGCTGAGCGCCGAAGAATGGATGCTTTTGAATTGTGGTGTTGGAGAAGACTCTTGAGAGTCCCTTGGACTGCAAGGAGATCCAACCAGTCCATTCTGAAGAAAATCAGCCCTGGGATTTCTTTGGAAGGAATGATGCTAAAGCTGAAACTCCAGTACTTTGGCCACCTCATGCGAAGAGTTGACTCATTGGAAAAGACTCTGATGCTGGGAGGGATTGGGGGCAGGAAGAGAAGGGGACGCCAGAGGATGAGATGGTTGGATGGCATCACTGACTCGGTGGATGTGAGTCTGAGTGAACTCTGGGAGTTGGTGATGGACAGGGAGGCCT
>NW_011494925.1:2887936-2921631 GCF_000754665.1 Bison bison bison
GACAGGGCCTGGCGTGCTGCAATTCATGGGGTTGCAAAGAGTCGGACACGACTGAGCGACTGAACTGAACTGACTGAACACAAAAGAGCTTAGAAATAGTAGCTGCTCTTGGAGGAAAGCAAGCTAATGCGATCTGGCCACCCATTCAACCATTACATATTAAGGGGCCTTCCCTGGCAGTCCAGTGGTTAAGACTTCAATCTTCTACTGCCCCTGTGCAGGGGGCACAAAGTGGATCCCTGGTCGGGGAACTAAAATTCCACATGCCATGCAGTGCAGTCAAAAGGCAATTTTTTTTAAATTATGTATTAAGGACTCACTCTATGCGAGACACACAGATATAAGTGAAGCCATGGTGAACAAGACACATTTTCAAAATTTATATTCCAGGCCAGGGGATATGAGTGAGACAGACAATAAACCAATAAACACCCAGTGATCTCGGTTGTTTAGGAGCACGGGGGAGGGGAACCACGGCTGAGAGTGGCTGCTCTAACTGGCATCAGCAGTTGGGAGTGACGTGGTAAGTGGACTAGACTTCTACACGGTATGTCCTGCAGAGCTAATGAGTGACGCATCACCAACAAACCTTCTGTCACCCCAGTATCAGCAATCACACCCTGGAGTCGTGCTCATGACCCCTGTAGACCCCGCACGGAAGCACCTGAAGCCTGTCTGTAAACCGCCTTTGCTTTACTCCAGCATTCACAAGGAGGGGGCGCGTAGCCAGCACAAGGTCTCACGTGCCATGCAGCCTGGTTTCTAGTTCAGCATCCTTGGGTCGGATACATGACTTGGGTCGGATACAGAACAGGACTTGCTCGCTGGGCTGCTGTCAGAACGCTGGTGCTGGAAGCTCTCAGCACATCACAGAAATGCAGAAGAGAAAAAGGATGCTCCTACTTGGAAAGTTTGCCCTAATGAAATTGTCTCCATGTGGAAAGCGAAGCAGTTGGAGCTGAAGTGCCAGGAGTGGGCTCTGGAAAGCTTGGGTCTCTTCTCCGCTCCCTGACATGCGGTCCCGAGGTCAGGGAAGAGTGTAAAACCTCAGCTCAGTCTGTGTCTTCCTGAGTTCTGGTCCTCAGACGTTTCCGGAGGTTGGCATTAAAGGCCTGGAGTGTTGCTGCTTAAAAGTCAGAGCACTTGTCAGAGATTCCCCACCAGCACCACCTGCCTCAAGCCACTACTTCAAATCTCTTAAAACCAGCCAGTTTAGCAACCCTGGGAGGCAGCCCCAGGTTAACCACTTGCTGTGGGTGGATGCATCAAAAATGAATCCAGGGCAGCCTTCTCTGTTGTTCGTGGGACGCAAATGGAGAAATGTGACCACAGTGTGGGGTTGTGAGCAACACAACAGAGGGAAGAGACCCCTGAGACCACGGGGCCAAGGTGATCCTTCAAGGATGTAGTTCACAGCCAAGAATCTGGAGGAAATCTTTCTGGTCCCATTGTCAAGTCACAATGTGCATATTAAAATCTGCACTTCCCTTAAACCTGGCACAGCTGCACAGCAAATCCTGTCTTTACTGCATCCTGTCTGCAGACTTCCACATTCCTCAGAATTTCTGATTCTGCAAAATGCTGATTCAGTCCATTTTTTCTCAGGATATTGTCAGAGTTCCTTGAAAATAGTCATTTCCTGACTAACTAATGTAAAAATAAGACTTGGCAGAGGTAAAATATGGCAGCGAGGACACTGGAAATGAGTCTGCAACAGATTCTCATCCTGGTCCAGCTCAGGCAGGTCTGGCCCAGCGCTCAGTGTTCTCTGTGTCCAGGGCGACGCCTCCTGCTTCACTAGAATGGCCAGGTCACAGCGGGGCTGCTCCACAGAGACCCCTTGGATTAGAAGAAAGGTTTCCACGAGGGCTATCTCAAGAGAAGAATGCAAGAAACTGCAGGGGGGGCTTGGGACTCAAACTTTCAGGTCTGAACCATCAGAAGTGAATCTCTGAAGCAAAGGAGGAGGGTGGCCTGGAAAAGACAACACGGAGGGGAGAGACAGAAGCCGCCTGGGGACAGCACGGGCTTGTGGGGAAGGCCAGAGTTGGTCACCGCGTATGGCCCCTCACACCTGCCCTCATTCACCTGTCCTCACCCACCTGTCCTCACCAACCTGCCCTCACACACCTGTCCTCACTCACCTGTCCTCACACACCTGTTCTCACTCACCTGCCTCACTCATCTGTCCTCCCCTACCTGTCCTCACACACCTGTCCTCACTCACCTGTCCTCACCCACCTGTCCTCACTCACCTGTCCTCACCCACTGGTCCTCACCCACCAATCCTCACTCACCTGTCCTCACCCACCTGTTCTAATTCACCTGTCTTCACCCACCGGTCCTCACGCATCTGTCCTCACTCACCTGTCCTCACCCACCTGTCTTCACTCACCTGTCCTCACACACCTGTCCTAACCCACCTGTCCTCACACACCTGTCCTCACTCATCTGTCCTCACCCACCTGTCCTCACTCACCTGTCCTCACCCACCGGTCCTCACCCACCAATCCTCACTCACCTGTCCTCACCCACCTGTTCTAACTCACCTGTCTTCACCCACCGGTCCTCACGCATCTGTCCTCACTCACCTGTCCTCACCTACCTGTCCTCACACACTTGTCCTCACTCACCTGCTCTCACACACCTGTCGTCACTCACCTGCCCTCACACACCTGTCGTCACTCACCTGTCCTCACCCACCGTTCCTCTCACCTGTCCTCACACACCTGTCTTCACTCACCTGTCCTCACCCACCGGTCCTCACCCACCAGTCCTCACACACCTGTCCTGACTCACCTGTCCTCACCCACCGTTCCTCTCTCACCTGTCCTCACTCACCTGTCCTCACCCACCTGCCCTCACTCACCTGTCCTCACACAGCTGTCCTCACACAGCTGTCCTGACTCACCTGTCCTCACCCACCATTCCTCACTCATCTGTCCTCACTCACCTGCCCTCACCCATCTGTCCTCACTCACCTGTCCTCACACAGCCCTGGTGAACTCACCTGAGCTCTCGATTGAGGGGGACAGCACAATAGGAAATGCAAGCTTAGCCTCCTTTGTGAGAACATGAAAACCAACATTAGGGAGTAGGGGGACCTGGGGAATGAGTTGCAGATAGACCCCCGGGGCTATTCAAACCGGCCATTTTGTCCCCAGTAGGTCCTAGGAGATGAGCTAACGCCAGCCTCTGAGCACCACAGAGTGGGGTGATTGTCATGTGGACTCAGTCCCCCTACCCCGCAAGAAGCTCACCCTTGGGAGCTCTTCCAAGCAGGATCTTAGTCTATTAAGCTGCGCCTGGAGCCTTAGAGGAAATCATTCTGTCTTTATTTCCAAAACAGAAGAGAAAGCACCTACATCACAGTCCTTCAGCCAATAGGAAATAGCTGCTCATTGATATCTTTTTCTTCAAGCAGCTTCTTTTTAAAAGAAGGCAGGTGAAGAAACATGTTCAGATCAACAGCAAGGGAGTAACACGGATCAAAAAACGAGTTCTCTGTGCCGGTGGTGGGCATGGCTGCCTTGAGTCACCAGCATCTCAAGTGTTTACTTTACGTGGGGTGTTTACCAGGCACAGAAGATTTGAAATAGACCAGGAAATAGTTTACAACTACAAAAACGCCACTACTTACATAGAAGGAAGAATTCCATCAAATTATGCTTTTCTATACTTGAAATGTCCTTGGAGACACGATAAACCAATGAGAAAGAAAACATGAGAATATTCACTGGAGAAAAAGCAAGAACAAGCAAACTAATCTGCAGGAAGCCTCACTGACTTGGGTTAACTGAAAAGCTGGAACTAATTAGTGAAGGGCTGAAATAGAGAGCCTCGCCTAAGAATATTTTCATTAATGTTTCCTGGGAAGCACACGTGGACTTGCAGCTGCCAATAGCCAACACGCAGCCCAGGTGACAAAGATCCCCAGCGCTTCTTAATTTTGGATGAATGCGGACCCAAGTTTCTAGTCTAGAAACTGTGAATGAATTGGTCTGGACAGCGTCAGAACCTCAGATTATGTGAGTCTAGTATGAAACCAAAGCTGAGAACAAACGGATGTATTAAAGGCTGCCTGGGAAGCCTCCGAGGTTCGCAGTGAGCTGGCTGTCACCTCACCCCTGTCCACCACTGGCACCGGGCATCTCCGTGGCCGTCGTCACAAGCCAGGCAGGTCCACCATCCTTCACGCCCCTGCCCTCGCATTGCCAAGCTTGCCTCCGCCTGTAGCTTAGCCTGGGTGCACTTTGAACCACTGGGACCCGCCTGCACAGCAGGGCTCCTACACCCCATCACACAGTCCTACCCATACGTGACCCGGCTCTAGAACACCATCCTGAAGACCACTTTCCCCTTGTCTTTTCCCAAAAAGCAGAGCTTAGAGATCAACTCCAGCCCAAGAACTGTTTGGAGACATGTGATCTCAACAGAAGTGGGGAACCAGAAAGAGAGAAAACTAACAGGCAGGTATGCATTGGACTGTTCACCGTTGTGGACAGGAGCTCAGTCCAGCAGGGACACCCAAACGAGTGGTATCTCAGAACTGTCAGAACAAGAGAAGGTTTCTGCACCAGCTCACGCTTCGGCTGTCAATTGTGATCCAACAGGTGTGAATGCCTCACACTGCTGGGTTTGTACCTGAGTCCAGCTGTGATCCAAGAAGCCATGAAGTTTTTCCCTGTGTTTTCTTAGGAATTGTATAGATTCAGGTCTTATATTGAAATCTTTAATCCACGTCTGAGTGGATTTTTGTGTATGATATTAGATGAGGGTTCAATTTCGGTTTTTTGGATACGGACATCCAGTTCTCCCAACACTGTTTGTTGAAGACTGATGAGAATTCTTGAAGGCGAGCAAGCTGACTTCTTCTGGCCTTCACATAAATCTGTTAATCAGCAATATTACACTCTGAGAATATACAAAATCAAACCAGGAAGTAGTCAGGGCTTATTACACACAAAATACTGCCCATGAAAGAACAGTAGAGACCAATTATAAATAAATGTTTAAAAAAAATAAAGAACATAGAGAAACTCCAGGTCAAAGACTGAAGGACAAAACCACCCAATTAGATAAAGAGGTGACCATGAAGATTATGAAGATTATGATCAGCATAGCATCGGGCAGTCAGATAAAGACAATATCTGTCTTTATCGCAAATGTTGTGGGGCCACAGTGTGTTGGCCCAGAGTGCAGCCTGCAATTCACAAGGGGCCATGCAGTTTAGATCCTATCTTCCTTATTTCCTCCAATTTCCACTACAAAAGAGTAGCCACCTAGGGGCAAAAAAGACTGATTTCCCTGGTAAGTGATTTCAGGTTCTTTGGTAAATACAGATGCTCTGTCCCTGTTACAGAAAGTAGTTCCATTTGCCCCTCTGTCATTTCTAAATACCTTGCTCTTCTGCTCTTCAGGGTGTTCTGGCATAAAGGAGTATTTAACTAAACGCTTCTATTGCTATTAGGATGTGAACCAATAAACAACAGCTGTGGTTACTTAAAGCTGAAGTAGAACTGAATCAGTTTAATTAATTACTAAAGACATTTACTGCAAGTAGGCTGCAGAGGCGAAGCTATGGTTGTGATTATACAAAACAGGGGAAACCAGACAATACTGCTCTGAACTTCCTTGGGAGCGCTTTGAAAATACAGAAACATCAGCCCTTCTCATTTGCCCTGGGAACTTACTGTACATTTCCAGGATACATTTACTGAACTCAACAATGTTCACTGGGTATGAAAGTATACAAATCCTAAGACTTTTCAACAGAGTAGAGCTTTTCTGACTCCATAATTCAAAATGAAGAGGAGAAATGAGTCTTCATAGAAAAGATTTTGAGAAAAATTGTGATGGCTTGTTAAACTGATAGAAGATGAGGAAGAGAGGAAAGGGACTCTCGCTATCAAGATTTCTTTAGAGAAAGTGTCTTATAAAAAGAACCCGTTTTGAGTCTTGGCCTTAGAGATATGATTGCCAGATAAACTTGAATATCAATGAGGGGAAAGAGTTATTTGCTGTTTATCTGACTAACTGGGCATTCCATATTTTTTTTACCGTACCCAAGACCAAACCATCCAATCCTAAAGGAAATCAATCCTGAATATTCATTGGAAGGACTGATGCTGAAGTTGAAACTCCAATACTTTGGCCACCTGATGCGAAGAGCTGACTCACTGGAAAAGACCCTAATTCCGGGAAAGATAGAAGGCGGGAGGAGAAGGGGATGCCAGAGGATGAGATAGCTGGATGGCATCACTGACTCGATGGATATGAGTTTGAGCAAGCTCCAGAAGATGGCAAAGGACAGGGAAGCCTGGCATACTGCAGTCCATGGGGTCGCAGAGTGGGACACGACTGAACAACAGCCAATTTAAAGTCACTTATCTCAATGAATGGCATTTCCAAGAACGGAGCCGGTTTACTGAAAGAGCTTGTACAAAGCTGAAGTATTTTGACCAGTTCCAAAAATAACACCGACCGAAAACCACAAAAAGAGAAATATTCCTTGTCTGGGGGTGGAGTCAGAGCTTCCCCTTGAGCAGCAAGTGAAGAGATGCTGCTGGCACTCCCAGACCCGAGCGTCTCCCCTGGGGGGGCAGGGGGCCACTGATGGGCGGGGTCAGCAGGGTGGTCACCTCCTGATCGAGGGGGCAGGGGAGAGTTTTCTTCTTGTTCTTGGACCTCACCCTCTAAACTCCGCAAAACACAACCTAAAGGCAAAACATTAGACAGTGTGGCCACAGGCCCCACTGGAGAAACGTAGGGAAAGAGAAAAAGAACCTGAGCCTCGGAGGGAGCGCACACGAGCTGAGAAGGAGAAAGGAGGCGTGTGTCACAGGAGACGCAGACCCCCTCCCCACCCTGTGACATTTCAAAGGAAGGAGATGACCTGCAGAGAGGAGTGGAGGGCAATGCCGTCCGCTGAGTCAGGACAAGTTTGCTGGGAAGAACGTGCCGAGGACGTCAACTCTCCCACTTCTCTGGCCTCCTAAGAGGCAAAAAGCTTGAGGGTTAAGTCTGGTCTCTTAACTGGTCTCTTGGTTTTGGCAAAGGTTTGCAGGGAGACCCAGGCACCTCCACCTCAGAATGAGAGGTAGTGATGGGGGTGATATGCCAATGTCATGTCTGGGAGAAGTTAAGCCAGGGAAAGTCCCTCCCCACCCCCACCCCCAACCACAGGGACTGAGAAGGGCTACGTGGAGACAAGGCAGCCGGAACCCACAGCGAAAGGCAGCCAGGGCCGATGGTTTTCTTTAATCAACTCCCGCTTGAGGCAACTGCTGAACAAACGTCTGAAATAGCCTCCTCAGCCTTCCCAGTATCTGGGAAGTAGTCCTGCAGCAGCTACCTCAAGCCAGTCCCGCCCCAACACAACCAGCCATAGTCTCCTTCAGACACACTCTGCAGCCCACTGAATCCAAACGTGGTCAGTCAGCCAGGGCTCGAGGACACCGCCACGGCAGCCCTCCACCCCTTCCCAGCGATGGGAGAGCCCGGCTCCAGGTACGCAGAGTGGCTGAAACAAAGAGCCTTCCTAGGGAGTGGCAGGGAGTCCGGGGCAGAAGCCATGAAAAGAAACTAGCGTGGCTTTATTTATCTAATGGAGGAAAAAAACCAAGAAACCAGCATATAACAGAAAGTGTACCAAATGGTTGATTGAATATATCTTACATAGACAAACACAGTAAAAGTTGCAGCAGGCTTATTACCCTTGACTTGTAATTCATCAAAGGGGCCATCCTTGACAAGTCTGGGAGTCTCCAGGCCTGTCCACTCCATAAGAAGGCAGCCTCCAGCCCGGGCTGCTACCGAGAGAGACGGGGTCTCCACTCCTCCTCCACAGGACTGGGGAAGGGGAAGGACAGGCTGCCTGTCCCCCAGCAACCCAGAGCAAGCCCTCCGCAAAAGCTGCACTCACTCAGCCGGTCACTCAGTAGGTCACTGGCCGGGCTCCAACCTGCTCGGTGCAAACTGCTCACGAGGCACCACATCTGTGCTGTAGATTTGGGGAAAAAAATAGCAGAAGGAATTCTGAAAAGCAACAGCAGCCGTCGCTGCAGAGTGAGAAGGCCTGGTCTCTGCCCCTTCCCTTCCTTCCTTAATGCAGTCATTATGGGGTCACTGTCTCATGGGGGTAGTCGCATTGCCCAGTCCTGGGTGCTCCTGGCCTGGAGAACTCCGGGTTTGCAAAACCACAACTTCCCAGAGTCTAACTCCGCCTGAAAGGGAGAGGAGGAGCAGAAATTTGGCAGCAGCTGGCAAGTTAGCTGAGAGCATCATGCCCCTTCCAGGACCACCGCAGTCACCTTGGAGGGGTCAGCAAGTCCCCATGTCCTTCGAACCAGATTGCAGCCGGGCCAGAGTCAATAAGCAGCGGAGTCAGCGACACGTCCTCGCTGGGAGGCAGCGGTCAAAGCATCCATCATGTCTCTCTTCCAGGCTGTGCCAAGGAGGAGCCTCCGAGAGCTGGAACCGGCCTGTCCAGGCCTGGGACCCCAGCCGCCACGCGGCAGACGCTGTCCCCCTCCTGCGTCTCCACGGAGCCTGGGCAGGCAGAGCAGGCAGACGCACCTGGAGGGGAAACGGGGAGCGGCCTGACGGAACAAAAGAAGACGAGCCATACAGAGGAATACAAATGGAGAAGAAACATGTATTTTCCCCCTTCTCCTCAGCTCCATTTTCTTCCGGTGTTTTTCCAGATTTTTATATGCTCTCTAAGCATACACACATACATGTACCTATATAATTAATGGATCCTTACTTTTTATATAAATGATGCCACATCATACATATCAGTTTGCACTTTTTTTCACTTAATTGTTCTTGGACACTGTTTGGGAATAATCAACATAAGGATGATACACTAGAAAATATGACTCAAGGTTGGGCTTCCCTGGTGGCTCAGTGATTAAGTATCTGCCTTCAGTGCAGGAGATGCAGGTTCCATCTCTGGGTGGGGAAGATCCCCTGGAGGAGAAGATGGCTACATATTCCAGTATTTTTGCCTGGGAAATCCCATGGACAGAGGAGCCCGGCAAGCTACAGTCCATGGACTCGCAGAGTCAGACACCACTCAGTGACTAAACAACAGCCAACATGAGTCAATATAATGAATCCCCCTGTATTCCCTGATAAGGATACACCCTCATCCATTTAATCAGTTCCTTAGTCAGGAACTTTAATCAAGTGAACGTTTAGGTTGAGTCTTCTCTTCTTGCAAACAAGGCTGCAGTAAAAAAGAAGAAGAAGGAGAAGAAAGAAACTTCACACATATTCCTTTGAGTTTGTGTGCAAGCATGCAAATTAAATTCCTAGCTCTGGACTGGCTGGATCAAAGGATATACGTATTTTAAATGCTGCTGTATTTGCCAAATTGCTCTCCAAAGAGATCATAACTCTTCCTGTTTACCCATAATAATAGCTTAGCTCACCATCTAAGGGATGCCTCTTCTGCCGCCAATGCAAAGAGTGCGTGTCAGTAAAATGTAAAATCGAAGCATCGAGAAAGCTCACGGTCAAAACGCTTGCCAATAGCACTTGGCTAGATTCCTGAATCGAAGCTGAGATCAGACAGGCTGCTTACAGAAGTAGTCTCAGACACAGTGTAACCTTTGGTAGGGAGCAGTGGGGCATGAGAGCACGGCATGTGGAGAACGGTCCTGGGGTTCAGTTTCAGAGCATGTCTGTCCCACCAGCTCCTGCAGAGACTTCGTGCTTTGTGTCTCTGTAGTTGCCGCCATGGGTGGGTGACCCAGTCAAGATGCCCCAATCAAGATGCTTGCTTAACGGGAGAACAATGTGATACATGGAATATGTACTGAGCATCGCAATACGCATAGCTGCTCACTGTTTCCATTACCAGGGAGATAATATCCTACGTGGAAAGGTTTTACAACCTGAAGTTTAAAGCCAAAAAGGATAGCGACCTCATGGGGAAGGTTGCATTGGTACATATAAATGAAGACAAGAAAGGATTTTTTTTAACTTTTCTTTTTTTGCCTTCAGAAAAGTGGGAACTACCTTAAATACTAAATAAAACAAAGAAAGAAAAATTAATAAATTCAATTTAATTCGATTTAATAATAAAACAATTCATACCTAAATTTGAGTCAAAAGTCTGTCTCCTCTTGATATGCTTAACTGGGAACATAATTGATTTTCTGCTGGGCAGATAGGAAGCTGTCAAGCCAATCTTTCATTCCCAAGATCTCTACCAAAGTTGTCAGAAAAAGCAAACAGTCATTACTTTATCCACAGACTGATCAAGAGTCCCATTATTTATTTCTTCAATCATTTGGGGAGTTGACTACAAATACTTTCTTACTTGCTCCATCTAGTGGATCATGTAGGCAGTTGCAGCTCTGATTGCCCCCTTGAGGCAAAGCCCCAATACAATTGAAAAAAATCTTTATCAGTGTGCTAATTAATGACATCATTTGTTTCATTCTGATAAATATTTCATAACAAAACTTGCATGCTCAGGTTGAAATAATACCCACCATGAAGATGCATTTGTATTTCCCTTGGAGAGAAGAGAGATGTTGTTGTCAAGATAGCAAGGGGAAAAAAAAGACTGCCTTCAGTTTGTGTGGTAACCAGAGCTCCCTAAAGAATCCATCAGGAGTGTCATCAGAAAATGAATACGTGATAGTTGGCATGGTAACCGGAGTATCAAGGCAGTTCTTTACTGTCCGTGTTCACATGCGTTTAGAATGCACATATCATCATCCCAAGCAAGCAGGGAAACGCTAATTAATAAGGTGCCTTCTGAGTGTTATGTACTCCATGACTCCCATGGTTCATGCCAGCTCTAAAGACAAAGGTGACTGGATAATTGCCCTGGTTTCTAATCTAACGATGTTATTATACTCGCTGCGATTCCACGACCAGTTGTGTCTGCCATTGTCTCCAAGCATCGGAGAATGGGGGGAGCTGGATAAACTCAGGCAACATTCAAGAAGCAACAGGCTGCCTTCCACTCACAACTCCCAACACTGTGGATCACAAATGAGATGCAAGCTTTAAGCACCAAGCAATCAAGCCTGCACAGCAGGAGTCTAATGGTTCCCATAAATGGCAGTTTAATCAAATGCTTTATTCCTGCCTGGAGCCAGCTCAGTCGTGATTCACAAGCCACACTTCACTGGGTGGTATACCCTACCTGGTGCAGCAACATCTCTCTCCTGCCCACTCGAGGCAAGGTCCCCACCAACAGGGGCCTCCCCCCAATCCCCCGCCCAGGTGCTATTCTAAACAGGAGGCTGGAGTCAGCCCCCAAATCACCACAGAAATGGACCAAAAGATACCTTCTGCAGCTCAGTTTCTGACCGAGGAATCATGGCATCCGTAACACAGTCAGGTAAACTCAGGATCAGTTCCAACAGAAAATAGTCCTCGTTTCAGACAGACACAGACTGAAAGCAAAAGGGCTCTAGGCGTCTCGTGGATCTCCTTAGTCGTGGATACTCACGGTTCTGTGATGCACCTTGGGGCCACTTACAGGACAGGACGGAGGAGGAGTTTTGTATGTTTGCTGAAACATTTCCGGATGTGCCTATATGAAACAGGAAAGAAGAAAAGTGGGCGTCAGAAGATTTTTTTTAGACAAACACATGTAGGAAATGACCACATTGGTATTTTTTGTGTTATAAAAAAACTGAAGTTCTTAGGCTTCACATAGCTAAGTGTACCCGTCCTTAAGTAAAATAATAAAATACAAGAGACCATCACTCAGAAATGCTCTTGGGTCATAGTATGAGTTTTCTGGGACTTCCAAGACAAAGCAGCACGGTCTGGGTGACTCAAGCAACAGACATTCATTTTATCACATATGGAGAATAGATCCAGGATCAAGGCTTCCGTGGGGTTGCTTTTTCCTAAGGTTTCTCCTTGGCTGCAGACAGGCACCTTCTCCGTGACTCCACACATGGTTCTCCCTCCGTGTCTGTCTGTGTCCCAGTCCCCTTATAAGGACACCAGTCGCAATGGATTAGGGCTGAAGGGGCTCAGAACGCGCCACCCCAAAATATATCACTTGCTGTATAGATTATTTTGAACTAAAGGCAATGGAGGACCAGCAGACACAGAAAAAGCTCTTTAACTCCCCCTTACCTGCCTAAGATAAAGTACAAATTTCCCCTTTTTTAAAGGAGATTTCCATCAGTTATCTGTAACAGGTTGAAAGCTACTGGCAGAGACAATTTTCTCACTGGAGAGACTTTTCTCTCCATAAAAAGACAAGAAAGAAAGAAAGTGAAGTCACTCAGTCATGTCCGACTCTCTGCGACCACATGGACTGCAGCCCACCAGGCTCCTCTGTCCATGGGATTTTCCAGGCAAGAATACTGGAGTGGGTAGCCGTTTCCATCTCCAGGGAATCTTCCTAACCCAGGGATCGAACTCCCTTCTCCTGCTTTGTAGGCAGATGCTTTACTGTCTATACCACCAGGGAAGTCCTAACTTTATCATAATTCCCTTCCCTCCTCTCCCCATCAGTTGCCTCCCCCCATAAGCCCCCAGCCCCACTTCCTATCCAGAGCTCGGAGACAGAACTTGGAGCTTATGTCTCAGTCATCTGGTCACCTACCTCCTCAAGGCACATATTTTTGTGAACCTCTCATTCGCCCGCAAATGTATAATTATATTGCCTGTTTATCAACCTTCTGTCAGTTTAATTTGTAGACTGAACACAGAACCTAGAAGGGTGGAAGGAAGCTTTATCCCTCCATTAGACCAGGGGCCCCCAGCCCCTGGGATCTAATGCATGATGATTGGAGAGGAGCTAATGCAATAATGATAGAAATAACATGCACAACAGATGTAATACGCTTGAATCAGCTCCAAAGCATCTCCCACCCCATCCGTGGAAAAATTGTCTTCCACGAAGACAGTTTTTGATTCTACAAGTGTTGGGAACTTCTGCCCTAAAGGGCCTTCCCTAATGACCTTGTTTTGCCTTGAAAGTGAAAGTGTGTGTCACTCAGTCATGTCTGACTCTTTGTGCCCCCTTGAACTGTAGCACACCAGGCTCCTCTGCCCATGGGATTCTCCAGGAAAGAATACTGGAGTGGGAATCTTCTCCAGGGAATCTTCCCCACCCAGCAATCAAACTGGGTCTCCTGCATTGCATGCGGGGTTCTTTACCATCTGAGCCACCAGGTTTGCCTTAATTACCCTTTAAAAGACCCTCTCTCCAAATACTGGTGCCTTCTGAGGCTCTGTGGGTTAGGACTTAAACATACAGATTTGGGAAGGGCACAATCTGCCCATCAGTTGATGATTTATTTGCCCTGGGACATGGGGGAAGCTGGCAGAAGAAACGGTGGGGAGAGGATTCTTCTCCAGTTACTGAGGGTACAGACACAGACCACCCTTCTCAAAGAGGGTCCCAGCAAGAAGCCTTGGGGGTCTGGTTGGAGGGTGGCGGCCTCGGGGTGATCGGACGAGGAGGATCAGAGCACGGTGTGGTGGGCAGGATGCGGCTGAGAAGAGCAGGGCTCCAGAGACAGACGGGGCTGAGGACCTACTAAGACCCCAGGGGAGGGTGGTCCCTCTCTGCCAACAGGACTGGACACCTCCAGCTATACCTCCGTCCCTTTCTGGGAAGACGTAAGTAAGAACCAAATGTCCTCCCAACCCAGAAAGCCACTCCACAAAGGGAGAAATGAATGAAAACACTCTTATCATTGAATAAACCTTAAACCAGAGTGAGATATGTGTGACAGGCAATCAGCCAAGAGGTTGTAAAGACAGAAAGAAATCTCACCTTCATGTAGCCAAGCATCTACAGCCCTTTTCAAACAAGTTCTCAAGGCAAACGGTGACTAGTCCTCAAGTAGAGGACTTCACAGTCCGTTGTCCCATACGGTTCATCCCAGGTTTGCCTGGTAATTAGGGTGACTATCTGTGTTACCTAAGTGTTTTATTCAGGGGAAAAGCAAACCTCTCATATCCTTAGGACAGGAGATGGTTTAGCAACTCGGAGCAAGGCCCCTACTACCGTTCTGCAGAGACTGGGAAATAGAGTATGCTGTCTTCCTTGGTAACTGCATTTTCAAGAGATGGCTCCCAGTCCTTAAGAAACAGACTCCTGGGTCCTAAAGCTGTCTAAGAACTATCTCATCAAAAGGATTTGTACACATTTCAGAGCGAGGAGAAAGTACTTAAAGTTGCACATTTTCTAAGGTGACTGATCTAAAAAGAGCATTAAGTCTCTTATTTCTAATTTGTACTTGTCCTCATGCTTCCCTGGTGGCTCAGTGGTAAAGAATCCTCCTGCAATGCAGAAGAATTCGTTCAATCCCTGGGTTGGGAAGATCCCCAGGAGGAGGGCAACACACTCCAGTATTTTTGCCTGGAGAATCCCATGGATGGAGGATAGGATCCTAGTCCATAGGATAGCACAGAGTCAGACACAACTGAAGCGACTTAGCGTGCACACATCATGCTGTTAAACAAGGCTCTGCCAAGTCCCTCCAGGAGAGAGTGTTGACAGAGCCTTCAGGGTTCAGCCACGGCATGGATACTGCACCCCAGGGCTGGAGGAGATAGGACAGATCAGCTTTGTCCCACTGGGGGTCAGCGACACCCCCACACAGAGCTCTAGTGCATGAAGATGACAACACCTGTCTGCCACAGAAACTGGAGTGGGAATGGGAGACTTGAACTGGTCAGTGATGGTTCTGCTGATCAGAGAATGGCTGCAGTGGTTAAAGACCCAAGCCTTAGGCTGGTCCATCTCGGGATGCCAGATAAAATGAAATGAAGGGCGATGGTCTGGGGTTTGTGAATCCTGGAGTCAAACTGGGGTCAACCTGGAGTCACAGGGCAAAGCTGGGCCTTCAGCCAGTCTGTGCAGGGCTCCTCTCGGGGTCTGCAGGGCACTCTCCACCATCATGTGCCTATGCAGTTCCTTCCTGTCCAGGGGGAGCCAGAGCGAAAAGAAGAGACATCAGAGGTGGATAAATGAGCTGTGCTGAATCAGAGATATGCCAGGAAATTTGGAAAACTCAGCAGTGGCCACAGGACTGGAAAAGGTCAGTTTTCATTCCAATTCCAAAGAAAGGCAATGCCAAAGAGTGCTCAAACTACCGCTCAACTGCACTCATCTCACACGCTAGTAAAGTGATGCTTAAAAGTCTCCAAGCCAGGCTTCAGCAATACGTGAACCGTGACCTTCCAGATGTTCCCAGCTGGTTTTAGAAAAGGCAGAGGAACCAGAGATCAAATTGCCAACATCTGCTGGATCATAGAAAAAGCAAGAGAGTTCCAGAAAAACACCTATTTCTGCTTTATTGACTAAGCCAAAGCCTTTGACTGTGTGGATCACAATAAACTGTGGAAAATTCTTCAAGAGATGCAAATACCAGACCACCTGACCTGCTTCTTGAGAAACCTGTATGCAGGTCAAGAAGCAACAGTTAGAACTGGACTTGGAAAAACAGACTGGTTCCAAATAGGAAAAGGAGTACGTCAAGGCTACATTATGTCACCCTGCTTACATCATGAGAAACACTGGGCTGGATGAAGCACAAGCTGGAATCAAGATTTCTGGGAGAAATATCAATAACCTCAGATATGCAGATGACACCACCCTTATGGCAGAAAGTGAAGAACTGAAGAGCCTCTTGATGAAATTGAAACAGGAGAGTTGAAAAAGTTGGCTTAAAGCTCAACATTCAGAAAAACTAAGATCATGGCATCTGGTCCCATCACTTCATGGCAAATAGATGGGGAAACAGTGGAAACAGTGGTTGACTTTATTTTTCTGGGCTCCAAAATCACTGCAGATGGTGACTGCAGCCATGAAATTAAAAGACGCTTACTCCTTGGAGGAAAAGTTATGACCAACCTAGACAGCATATTAAAAAGCAGAGACATTACTTTGCCAACAAAGGTCCGTCTAGTCAAGGCTATGGTTTTTCCAGTAGTCATGTATGGATGTGAGAGTTGGACTATGAAGAAAGCTGAGCACTGAAGAATTGATGCTTTTGAACTGTGGTGTTGGAAAAGACTCTTGAGAGTCCCTTGGACTGCAAGGAGATCCAACCACTCTATCCTAAAGGACATCAGTCTTAGGTGTTCATTGGAAGGACTGATGCTGAAGCTGAAACTCCAATACTTTGGCCACTTCAGGTGAAGAGCTGACTCACTGGAAAAGACCCTGATGCTAGGAAAGATTGAGAGCAGAAGGAGAAGGGAATGACAGAGGATAAGATGGTTGGATGGCATCACCAACTTAATGGACATGGGTTTGAGTGGACTCCGGGAGTTGGTGATGGACAGGGAGGCCTGTCATGCTGCAGTTCATGGGGTCGCAAAGAGTCAGATACAACTGAGCGACTGAACTAAACTGAACTGCATCAGAGATACTGGGTGGAGGGGGGGATGAACTGGGAGTTGGTATTGACTCCCAATTCATATTGATATTGACATATATACCCTACTGTGTATAAAATAGATGACTAATGAGACCCTAATGTAGAGCCCAGGGAACTCTACTCAATGCTCTGTGGTGACCTAAATGGGAAGGAAATCCAAAAATGAGAGGATGTACATTTAGCTGATTCACTTCGCCACAGAGTAGAATCTAATACAACAGTGTAAAGCAACTATATTCAAATAAAAATTAATTTTAAAATATTGGCTGAGAATTATGTATTGTTTTCAGATTGAAGAGGAACCTTCAGATGATTACAAACACAGCTTTCAACATAAGCTTGTTAAATATACACATTGGTGCTTAACGCATGTCTTATTCTCCACACAGGAGCCTAGATCCCAAATACCGCTTTTAAAATGGTAATTGCCACTTCTCAAGGGTGTTTTGAATAGGAATCACAACTTTCAATTTATCTGGTGAAAGGCATGAAAAATGTTTGGAAAAGGTCAGGTTGTAAGTTTCTAAGAACACAGATAGAGCATGCTGTTTGCTCGGGTTCCCCACATCTCCATGTGCTTGTCTTAGAACCTACTTGGTGTGCTGAGGCTAAGCCTTTGCAGAAGACCTTCCACAATGCCAGCTGGGGGTCCGCTGACGTGCAGCCTCATCAGTGGACGGGGGCTCAGATCCCAGCTCTCCAGGCACAGATCGCATGGCCAGGGTTCTAGTGAATCAGGGCTTCCCTGGTGGCTCAGCTGGTAAAGAGTCCGCCTGCAATGCAGAAGACCTGGGTTTGATCCCTGAGTTGGGAAGATCCCCTGGAGAAGGGAAAGGCTACCCTCTCCAGTATTCTTGGGCTTTCCTTGTGACTCAGCCGGTAAAGAGTCTGCCTGCAATGCAGGAGACCTGGGTTCAATCCCTGGGTTGGAAAGATCCCCTGGAGAAGGGAAAGGCTACCCACTCCAGTGTTCTGGCCTGAAGAATCCCATGGACTGTATAGACCATGGGATCGCGAAGAGTCCGACACGACTGAGTGAATCAGGATGACGGCACAAATCACGAGGTTCTTGGAAGGACTGAGTGAAAGTACATGAATTACTGTCTATTCTAGAAACTATGTGTGCTCAGCCGTGTCCGACTCTTTGTGACCCTATGGACTGTAGCCTACCAGGCTCCTCCATCCATGGGATTCTCCAGGCAAGAATACTGGAGTGGGTTGCCCTTTCCTTCTCCAGGGGATCTTCTCAACCCAGGGATTGAACTCGTGGTTCCTGTGTCTCCTGCATTGCAGGCAGATTCTTTACCTGCTGAGCCAGCCTCTACAAATTATAGATGATATAAAAGAAGAATGCTTGGCAGGAAGTAAGTGCCTAATTGGTAAAGGGTGGGCATTATTGAAATTATACATTTCCTACCATGTGGTCAGAGGTCTAGTGTAGTCACATTACACACAGACATGAATGCTTTTGGAAGATCTGTTTAGTCACCACAATCCTACCACGTGGCAGTCTGCTCAGACACTGAGCTTCCTTTCTGTAACAATCCTAACTGAAACACCTTGACAATGCACTTGCTTTCATCTTTTCATAAAGCACATTTTTTTTCCTGCTTTTGTTAATGGGGTTTCAGTTTCCTTCTGCTCTTCCTCTGACCTTCACTGCATCTCTGTGTTCAAATAGCCTCTGAAGGTATGTATGTGTCTTTCTTTGAAAATCCCACAAGTTTGTCAATGTCAAAATACCCTCATCTTCACAGGATTTCATGTTAAAATTGAATCGGATAAACATGGACACCTAAAATACAGGTTAGAAAGAGAAGTGCGTAGGATAAAAAGAAAATTCCATTTATTCTAAATCCATAATGTGGATTCTCTGCACCTCAATGGAAGTGCTCAGCCCCGGGGACAGAGCCAGGCTGTGGAGAATTCTAAGAAGTATGCCAGGCGCCTCACGCTTCATCCTTCCCTCCCGCAGACTGACGGAAACTGGGGTCATGGGAACTGACAGAAACCCCGACAGGCGGATGCTCTCAGAACACAGGGACTCTCCCCTCACCTCCTGTAGACAGGCTCCAGTTCCTGAGGACCAGACTTCACACCAATGGCCAGACAAGCCATTTCTCCAGCTTCTCTGACAGGCACCCATGCAAATCCCTTTTCCATCACCAAAGGCAAAATACACAGAACACCCCCTTCCACATCACCTCCAGGTGACTGCTATTCTCATCTGAATCTCAGCTTAGGCTCTAATAAAACCCTCTTCTAATAAAGCCTTGTCCACCTGAATTGTCATAAGATAACCACATCTGTGGGCCACCCTCAGCTCTGGCTTAGAAGAGAGTGAATAATAGAACCAGCCTCCTGCTCTCAGAATTCTAGTTTGGGGGGCCAATCATCTAAGAAAATGGGACAAATCAGGCCAAAGAACCAGTGATGAAAGCAATTAAAGTTATGGGTAAAAAAGAACTTCGTTATCAAGGGACATGGGTCAGTAGTAAGCTGAAACAAACAACAACCAAAAAAAAGTCTGCCTGGAGCATTACTAGAATTCTTGCTTACTTTAGGAAAGATCTCTTTTCAAAGAACATCTTGAACGTAAAAATTCAAGCCAAAGGGAAACACAATAAAGAGAGAGTTTTGCAGGTCTCTCTGCTTTGGAGAGCATCAGCAATCCTAGCTTCAGAAGAAAGTCAAACTGGGAATGAAAAGGTGGGGAAAAAATGGAAACAGTGATAGACTTTATGTTTTAGACTCCAAAATCACTGCAGATGGTGACTGCAGCCATGAAATTAAAAGACGCTTGCTCCCTGGAAGAAAAGCTATGACAAACCTAGACAGCATTTTAAAAAGCAGAAACATTACTTTACCCACAAAGGTCTGTATAGTTAACACTATGGTTTTTACAATAGTCATGTATGGATGTGAGAGGTGACATAAAGAAGGCTGAGTGCTGAAGAATTGACGTTTTTGAATGGTGGTGCTGGAGAAGGCTCTTGAGAGTCTCTTGGACCGCAAGAAGATCAAGCCAGTCCATCCTAAAGGAAATCAGTCCTGAATATTCATTGGAAGGACTGATGCTGAAGCTGAAGCTCTAATAATTTGGCCATCTGATGCAAAGAACTGACTCCTTGGAAAAGACCATGACGCTGGGAAAAACTGAAGGCAGGAGGAGAAGGGGACGACAGAGGATGAGATGAGACAGTTGGATGATGTCACTGACTCGATGAACATGAGTTTGAGCAAGCTCTGGGAGTTGGTGATGGACAGGGAAGCCTGGCATGCTGCAGTCCATGGGGTCACAAAGAGTCAGACACGACAGAGCAACTGAACTGAGCCTCATGAAAAGCACATTACAATTCTGGACCTCATTTTTCTCGGCTGTCAAGAAAACAATGTCAAGATCATAACACACTGCAGAGTTTATCCTCCATAGTAAATAATTCTCAGTATCTTTTGGATCTGTCCCCAAATCTCTGACTAGCTGACGTGATCGGCGGTGCAGCTCACTTAAGATCAAACAGGTAAATGTCGCAAAGAATTAATCAGAGCAAGTCAAGCGAGTAAAACGTGTATGCATGTTTCCTCTGATAACCAGATTCAACTTGACAGCTACTTGAGATGCCCTATATATTTGAGTCGCTCTAATATGAAGGATGTTCTCAATGTATTTGCGATACATAGTACAAACAGGGGCGGGGAGCAAAGATCCAGCTGTAGAATCTGCGTCCACGCCTCATACCCCAGAACCCAGCACTCCAGGCCCCTGCAGGCCCCTTTGAAGTGTTTGGAGCTCTGCTTCGTCAGGATCTATTCCAGCCACGTACAAGCCATATTTTGGCCCTTGCTCCAAACTGACAGATTTCACTGTCTTGTAAAAGTATATGGTTCAGATGGTAGAAAATCTGCCTTCAATGCAGGAAACCCAGGTTCGATTCCTGGAGTGGAAAGATCCCCTGGAGAAGGAAACAGCAACCCACTCCAGCATTCTTGCCTGGAGAATTCCATGGACAGAGGAGCCTGGAGGGCTGCAGTCCATGGGGTTGCAAAAGAGTCAGACATGACTGAGCGACTACCACAGACAAACAACCAGACAGGTTTTTGAACATGCCTTTGATTTGGAGGCATTTTTCTTCTTTGCAAAGAATAAATATGGCACGAAAGACTCAGTCCTACTTGGCTTTGGTGTTTTTCAATATAGTCAACACTTATAAATATTGGGCCATCTCTGCCGGTCATAGAGTCACAATCTTACTAAGATTCTTCCATCATTCAGGGAAAAGCCAAATTTCCCCAGGTAGAATTTTAAGGGGCTCTTTGTGCAAATTTAATTTTAAAAATAGAAATTCAATGATAATAAACGGTCTATATATTCAAAACCCCTTCCCCACACCCAGCATAACCTTGCTGGGTGAGTATGCCACCCCACAGGCATAACCTTGAATGCTAATTACCATGTCTTGGGGTCTGTTTCATTCAGTGACCCTCCCTTCTTCCACTGACTCAAGGTCAGGTGTCCTTAGCTGCCTCCCTCCTGTCTCCCTGCTCCTGCAAGGGGCCTGCTCCTACCTCAGGCTAATCTGGAATAACTAGTTATGGCTGCACAAGCTGCAGGCTTTGACGATCCTCCGGTTGGAAAAGAGTTCTTGAAATACGTTTTGGGAGGAACCTCGGGGAAAGTGGTCTTAATAAAGTTACCCCGAAGCAGATCCTGCAGGAAACGCCTCTTTGCGATAATTTCTCCAAGAAGGTGGGGCAGGGTGAGAGAGAGAGAAAATGAGTCTGTCTCCGTGAACTGAGCCCAACTAAATGGAGGTGAAAACTCAAAGCTTGTCAGAACTTCTGACGTGCAATTTCTGCTGATAAGTCTTGGAGATTCATAATGGGCTGAGAGGCTGTGCAATTTAGTTTTTTTCAAAGGGAAATTTTTTTGAAGTTTGAGTGACTGCAAACTGATTAATATAACCCCTTCCACATTTTTCTTACCATCAATTCTCCTTAGATCTTCCCCCTGAAGTTAGGTTTTGAAAGACTGATAACTGTCCCAGATCAGAGGCCTCTCCCATACTGAATAGAGTGCCAGCCAGAGACCCCAAGTTCTAGAAGAAGGACTTCATCTTGCATCCTGATTAGAAGACAGGCAGCCCAGCTCTTGGAAAAGCTTCCAGCAGAAGATACCAACTTGAACATCGAGTTGAATGTCAGCTCCTGAGCACTATCACAGATTTGGTCGTCTCACTTCCATGGACCAGACCAAAGTCAGACATGGAAATACTGATTGATCACACATTTCCACAGTGGACAGAACTGAGGCTGTGTGACAAGCTCTCAAGCATGAACTTCCCAGATTTCTTTAAATGTTAAAAAAAAAAATGGTGCAACTTTTGAAAAAAAAGCATACTGGGCTCCAGAAGTTCCCCTAAGAGTATGATATTAATCGGAAATTAAATGCCATCCCAGGTTCCCCAGGGACATTCAGAGTGATGCAAGCAGGTTGACATTTAATTTCATACACAAAGGCCTCAGTTCAAATGTCTTAGTGCTCATCACAGTGTCGGGCATGCTGGGAGCAGAGAAGATGCCCAAAGATGCAGGAGAGCAAGATGTCTGCAGAAAGTCTGCCATGGGCTCACAAGGGAGTCTCCATAACAACCCCTGTCCTGAAAACAGCAAGGGGCTGGTACACATTTTATCATAAAGTCCCACCAGCACCGCTTTCTCAGAATGTGTAATTTGGGAGGAAATTTGTAGAATGTCTCACCCATTCTAAGGAGCCTCCCTGGTGGCTCAGTGGTAAAGAATCTGCCTGCAACGCAGGAGACCTGAGTTCAATCCCTGGGTCGTCGGGAAGATCCTCTGGAGCAGGAAATGGCAATGCACTCCAGTGTTCTTGCCTGGAGAATTCCATGGAGAGAGGAGTCTGGCGGGCTACAGTCCACGGGGTCGAAAAGACTTGGACACAACTGACCAATTAAATAATAACAACCTGTCTAAGGAAATTGAGGCTCAGAAAGTTGAAAGGGCTGCCCCCAACCATGGAACCGAAATCCTCTGCTCTCTTCCTTGGCCCATTTACACAAGGACTCTAGAGCACTCGCTGTTACTGTAGTTCAGTTGCTAAGTCATGTCCAACTCTTTGTGGCCCCATGGCCTGCAGTATGTCAGGATTTCCTGTCCTCCGCTAACCTGGAGTTTGCCAAAACTCATGCCCATTGATTTGGTGATGCCATCCAACCATCTTCTGCTGTCCCTTTCTCCTATTGTCCTCAATCTTTCTCAGCATCAGGGTCTTTTCCAGTGAGTCACTCTTTGCATCAGGTAGCCAAAGCATTGGAGCTTCAGCTTCAGCATCAGTCCTTTCAATGAATATTCAGGGTTGATTTCCTTTGGGATGGACTGGTTTGATCTCCTTGCTGTCCAAGGGACTCTCAAGGGTCTTCTCCAACACCACATTTCAAAAGCATCATTTTCAGCCTTCTTTATTGTCCGGCTCTCACATCCATACACTTGTACATTAACTGCAATTGCCAAAGGGGTTGTCAGGGGCAGTGACAACTTGTAGAGCTTGTAAAATTGCTGGTAACCAATCATGTTAACACACAAAAAGACATTTTCATAAAGTTCAACTTGACTGAGGCTTTTTGATTTGATTTTTGCCCAGTACACTGGCGCCAGATTCCAGGCTCCAGGCCCCTGTCCTGAACCCAAGAGTCATGAGGTGTCTGCATTTCCCAACACACCCCAGGTCTGCATGGAACCCTCCCAATTTGGCTTCCCCCCCAAACTCCTGTTCCTGCTCGGGAACTATCCATGACCAGGAAGAGAGCTTTGCCAATGCCAGTTTTAGAGAAAAGCAATTTCCTATCCACACACTTAAAAAAAAAAAAGGCAATTCATTTCATTTGAGGTATAGATATCTGTTATCTCCAAGCTCTGTCAGAAAATCCAAAGCCATTTATACAGCAGAGCTTTGCAGAAACGTCTGGTGGCAATTCGAGCTGGTAAAAGTGTGTCTCATAACTGTTGCATGTTCCTCTTCCTTCAACCCCAGATTCACTGTGGGCTGTACCCAGAGCTCCTGCCTCGGGGATGCCCATGGGCAGCCCCATCAACCTTGGCTTCAGTGGGCCACACACCCTCACCCATCCTCAGGTGTTTGACTGATTCAGTTATTTTGGTATCCATCTCTTCAAGTGTCATGATATCCAACAAAAATCTATGCTGTCCCATAGGTTTTCAAGGAGGGGACAGATGTATACCTAATACTTATTCACGTTGGTGTATAGCAAAAACCATCACAATATTGTAAAGTAATTATCTGCTAATTAAAAACATACAATGTAAAAAGAAAACTCTACAATCTATGGCTAGTAGAAATCTATGCAGAAAGAAATCCTCTCCACACTTGCAACCTTAGAATTTTCCCTGTTGACAGACACATCAGTCCAGTGCCCTGAAGATGCTGTCTGGGGATCCATTTGGTCTCCGGCCACCTGCGGGGGACAGACACTAGCAGTCCTAGCAGCAGACAGAACGGCTCGCCTGGTCCTGCCTTGCCAGTGAATAACCTCCAGGCCTAAACATGAAATTGGTATTGATCCAGTACCGTTGAACTTGGTTGTGTCTGCCATTTACGCAGGAGGAACAGTTGATCTATGAACAGTGTCTGACCCACTCTAATGAGAGAGCAGAACTTAGCAGGAGCAGTGGAAGATTTTATTTCCTATTTTCTACATGAAAATAGCATAGGTATCTGAATTCCTTCCAGAATCATTTCTAATAAAGAAGAGATGGATCTTGTACCTGTGCCCGTAGGGGAGGTACAGCCCAGGGGGTCATTTGAACAGGATCAATGTCACAGGCTGACCATTTACCATAGTAAGACCCCACCTATATTTCAAGGAGGGGTCCACTTTGTTTATTCTACAAGTGGGAATGAAGGTAGTGTTAGTGATCCTTTCACCAATCTTCTTGTCTTTCCCTATCGTATTTTTTTTGGGGGGAGGGGGTGTCGGGGATTACCAATGCCCATATTTGTATATATCACACAAATTCACAAAATTGTAGAAAACAAAATTAAAATAAGAAGAATGATGCCTGTGATAGATTGAATTGTGCTACCCTCACCCTCCAATAAAAGTTATATTGGGTCTTCATCCAACACATAGCAGAGAGTGTTTGCAGATGGAATCAAGTTAAAATGAGGCTGTGTGTGCTCAGTCATGTCCGACTATTTGCGACCCTATGGACTGCAGCCCACCAGGCCTCTCTGTCCATAGATTGCCCAGGCAAGGATACTGGAGTGGGTTGTCACTTCCTTCTCCAGGGAGAATGAGGCTGTGGTTGGGCCCTAATCCGATATGACTGGTGTCCTTATGAACAAGGGAAATTAGGACACAGACACACGTGGGGAAGCCCCATCTGAAGATGAGAGTGATGCTTCTGACAACCAGGAACACCAACATTGCAAGCCACCACCAGAAACTGGGAGAGAGTCACAGGACAGATTTTCTTCACCTCTTTCACACAGAACCAGCCCTGCAGATACTTTGATCTTGGACTTCCCACCTCTATGACTATATCACCCAATACCACCCAGTGTGGGGCACTGTATCCTATTCATACATTCATTCATCTGTCAAGAATGTGCTTGTCATGAAAGATGAATATGGGTTCATTCAGTCGCTCAGTCGTGTCTGACTCTTTGCAACCCCATGAACTACAGAACGACAGGCCTCCCTGTCCATCACAAACTCCCGGAGTCCACCCAAACCCATGTCCATTGAGTCAGTGATGCCATCCAACCATCTTATCCTCTGTCGTCCCCTTCTCCTCCTGCCCCCAATCCTTCCCAGCATCAGGGTCTTTTGCAGTAAGTCAGCTCTTCGCATCAGGTGGTCTAAGTATTAGAGTTTCAGCTTCAGCATCAGTCCTTCCAATGAACACCTAAGACTGATCTCCTTTAGGATAGAGTGGTTGGATCTCCTTGCAGTCCAAGGGACTCTCAAGAGTCTTCTCCAACACCACAGTTCAAAAGCATCAATTCTTCAGCACTCAGCTTTCTTTATAGTCCTACTCTCATATCCATACATGACCACTGGAAAAACCATAGCCTTGACTAGATGGACATTTGTTGACAAAGTAATGTCTATGCTTTTTAATATGCTGTCTAGGTTGGTCATAACCTTCCTTCCAAGGAGTAAGTGTCTTTTAATTTCATGGCTGCAATCACCATCTGCAGTGATTTTGGAGCCCAGAAAAATAAAGTCAGCCACTGTTTCCACTGTTTCCCCATCTATTTGCCATGAAGTGATGGGACTGGATGCCATGATCTTAGTTTCCTGAATGCTGAGCTTTAAACCAACTTTTTCACTGTCCTCTTTCACTTTCATCAAGAGGCTCTTTAGTTCTTCTTCACTTTCTGCCATAAGGGTGGTGTCATCTGCATATCTGAGGTGATTGATATTTCTCCCAGCAGTCTCGATTCCAGCTTGTGCTTCCACAGCCCAGCTGAATACGGGATATGCAGCTACAATTTGTGAAGGAAAAATGCAGGATAAGATGGACATACACAACAGGATCTGGGTAGTCAAGGTGAAAGGCACTACCTGTTCTAAAGTGCACAGTCAAGAGGAAGAGACAGCCAAGCACCACAGTGATGTGCTTGGTGCACCATGAGGTCCAATTTCCTGAAGGAAACCTTTGTCATGATGGCCGCCCAGCACCTGTACAGCTCTCCTCTCTGGAGGTAATGCCAGGATTGGTGGGGAGTGAAGAGAGAAAGATGCTTGCCATCCCTGCCACCTCATGGTTTAAAAGCGGGCAGGGGACCACCCTGCTGGGCTCAGCCTCTGGGCCAGGGGTCACTGGAGGTGATGCGCTCCAGCTGCACTGAGATGAGGGGCCAGTGATGGGGCAGCCAAGCCCGGCGGGACCACACCAGAGGGACCCGACAGCCCATGGCAGGAGCTTGTCTATGCATCACCTCGCTGAGTCCTTTCCAGGTCCAACTCCCGAAGCTTTTCTTTAAGTATGGGAGCTGCCAGCCAGCCTTCTGATAACTCACTTTTATTCTTGCAGTAATGGTTGGTACTTAATTATTAGACACTGGTTCAGTTGTACCAGTTGTTAAAACATTCAACTAATTCCAGCAATATGCACATGTGCTCAGCTGTGTCTGACTCTTTGCGACTCCAAGGATTGTAGCCTGCCAGGCTCCTCTGTCCATGGAATTTTCTAGGCAAGGATCCTGGAGTGGATTGCCATTTCCTCCTCCAGGGGATCTTCCCGACCCAGAAATCGAACCCAAGTCTCTTGCATCTCCAGCATTGGCAGGCAAAGTCTTTTACCACTGTGCCAACTGAGAAGGCCTCAACTAGTTCTTCCAAAGGCTAATTAAATACCCTGAATCACGGTAATGTGCATCCACTTCCACCAGAACCATCCCACTGACTAAGTCCTCACTTCTGCCCAGAAACTGACGCGGACAGACCTTCCCCCAGAGATGCGCCAGGGCACGGAACCCCTTCTTCGTGGCCAGCATCCATGTGCTTCCAGCTGGTAAATATTTTTAATATCATCCCCAGCTGCAATCAACAATGTGGACTCATACAATCCCTGAGCTGACGTATGAGCACTCTAGAACTATAGAAAAGAATGTCCTCTTTCTTTAGTACAAGATGGAGATGCTTTCTTATTGGACATCTACTGAATGCACTGTTTCCCTTCTTGAAACTCAAGAATCCACAAGTGAAGCCGACTGTGACCTTGGCCAGGGTGGAATCCCTGAACCAGGGGAATCCTGGGCATCACTGGGGTGCAGTTTACCATCCCCCCAGACACAGTGGAAGCCGTGCCACCTGCCGTCTGGGAGCCCCTGGAGGTCATACTTGCCTCCAGATCCACAGCATGGGGAGCACACTGCCTGTCCTAACAACGTAAACACCAGATTCAGCGGGACAGCAACAGGAAAGCGCTTCTTTAAGAATCGAAAAACACAAAACATTCTGTTAAGACGAGGTGTGTTTGTGTTTTACTTTGATTGCAGCTCAGTTTTTAAGTGGGTCTTTAGAAATTACTCAGCTCTAAATTGTACCAGCTCTGCCCGACCCCTCAGATGCTTAGGACATATGGTCTATTTTCGCTCCAAGGTTGATTCGCTGCTTGTGCTATGTGCACCCTTCGGGTCCACCAGCTCTGCTCCAGGGCGCAGCTCTGCGGCACGCGGCCCCTCAGCCCAGGGAGCAACCTGCAAAGTGGCCATGCCCGTCCTCCTGCCAAGAGCAATTGCCTTTAAAGTTTCTGCCCTTACCCAGCATATGTTAATTGATTCATAGGTCATCAGCCAAAGATGTCCCAAGGTCAAACCTGAGGAAGAGACAGGAGGTCTATTCTACCTACAGGATGACAGTGACAGTCACATGGTCACAGGTGGGACATGCAACCCTCCTACAGGGAGCAGCATGAAGAGCTGGAGGCTATAACCTAACCTGAAATGAGATCAAACCATTCCATCCTAAAGGAAATCAACCCTGAATATTCACTGGAAGCACTGATGCTGAAGCTGAAACTCCAATACTCTGGCCACCTCATGCGAAGAGCTGACTCCCTGGATAAGACCTCGATGCTGGGAAAGATTGAAGGTGGGAGGAGAAGGGGATGATAGAGGATGAGATGGTTGGATGGCATCACGGACTCAATAGACATGAGTTTGAGCAGACTCCAGGAGACAGTGAAGGACAGGGAAGCCTGGCAAGCTAAGTTAGAGACAACTTAGAGCTACTGAACAACAACAACCATGGTTGGACAACAATGGCTGAAATACTATCCTCGGTGGTCCTCTCTGGCTTTGTCAGTATTCAGCTCCCTGGCCTCCCCACGCACACCCACCCACACTCTCACCTCCATCACATCACCAGCTCCTGGGCCACCAGCCTACTCTGAGTTCAGAACACCCAACAAATGTCAGAGTTTTACTACTTAGTCTTTGCCATCCTCGTTCACAGGCCTCTCTGATTTTTCTGGATTTAAAAAAAGAAAAACAAACAGAATATAGATATCCTTCACTTCAATTCCTGTATGACTCCAAAGGGAATCAGAAAAAAGGAAGATAAGTCATATCTTCTATCCAAACATCAAAGTTGTCTGAATGATTTCAGAACATCCCCAGGGGGTTCTGAATCTTGAGGTGATCCTGCATTTGTTTATTCAAACATTTAGTGAGTTCTAAGCCAGGCAGGTGTTTGGCAACAGTGAGACAAAGAAGAATGACACGGAAGCTTCCCTCAGGAAGCCCACAGCCTGGTGGACAAAGCAGCTGCTCAAATGAGCATTTGTCTGCTCCGCTACGGGTGAAGTAATGAAGGACTGCCTGCCCGCACCACGTGGCCCAGGAAGTCACGCCTCCACGGAAACTGGGAGGACAGGGAGAGCGCAGGATCAGGAAGAGAGGCCCCACCTCTCAGGGCTTCTGTCCCAACACCCTCCGCTCCAGCCGGACCAGCATGTTCGGCACAAATGCTCGCACGTGAGGGGCTCTACTTGTGTTACTTGCGCCATTGTTCCCTCTAAGATCCCGTTCAGTTGCACAGCCTTGTCCAACTCCTTGTGACCCCATGGACTGTAGCCCACCAAGCTCCTCTGTCCATGGGATTTCCCAGGCAAGAATACTGGAGTGGGGTGCCATTTCCCCCTCTAGGGGATCTTCTTGGACCTAGGAATGGAGCCAGTGTCTTCTGCATTGGCAGGTGGATTCTTTACCGCCAAACCACCAGGGAAGCCCAATCCCTCCCCCAAGTGCAGCCACCAGCATGACGTTACATCCCACTGTTACCAGCAGCCATAGGCAAGGACCCCAAAATCTTCCTAATGATCTGTGGGTGGCAGCAGGTAAAACCTAGCTCGTTGCATGGAGAAGTATGCTGTAACAATCCACCCTCTACACTGGTAAGAGTTACTTTCAAAACCTGCAAGTTATCCTAGGAAATACTGTGAGTTTATAACAAATGGTGCCAGAGTCTCTGTGCTCATCTTGAACATGGGAAAAAATGGAGATGATTATTTCAGGGTTTAGAATATGATTTTTCTCAGAAACACGTGCCAGTAAGTCTGTAGTCCTATAATTTCAAGCAATCGAAAGTGATTATTAAGTGTTTGCATTTCCAATTCCAAGGGAGAAAAGTACATAGAGTTCTGGCTGAGAGGCAGAAGCCAGTGAAATGAGTCTTTGGCCTGCACTAAGCAGAATCTGAATGGTGTGTTGGTGAGAGTGCTGGTCTAGAAACTAGGAGAACAGATAATTGTGCTTCCACCTTCAGGGCTCCTGGATCATGACCAAGGCGATTCATCTCCTGGAGTCTCAACTTCCTTATGGATTAAAATGATTATTTTGAGGATTACCTTTTAAAAGTGCAGGCGAATGTTTTTTTGTAATAACAAAGCACATGCTTTGATTTTCCTCTTTTCCTAAAGCAAGAGTTTACAAAGCATTTTCCAAATCGTTAGCTCATCTTGTCTTCTCAGCAACCACATCAGGACAGCCTCATTAATTACATTTTGTATGAGAAAAGTAAAGCTCAGATAAATGTCATCGTTCACCCAAAGTCAAACAGTAAATGGGAGAGAAGAAATAACATTTGCATGCTCCGACTTCTCATTTCAAGTTTTTCAGTCCCCAGGCTGCTTCTCATCCAGGCAGGTGTTTGTTTTTTTCCTGGTTGTCCTTATTGCTAAGGACAAAACAGGGTCCATCCCCAAGTGAGAGGGCAGGAGCTCATCCTCTGTGGTCATTGTTCCCACAGCAACCTGCCCAAGGAAACAAAATCTGAGTGTGTTGCTAATGATCAGAGACGAAGGGCTTACTGGGAAAAAGTCTATCTAACAAGAAAGCGATGTGAAATAAGCACGAAGCCTGGGAGCAGGAATGCAGTGACGCACAGGCCTGGGAGGTGGAGACTGTTCTTGGTGACCGAGAAGGACTGTGCACGACTGGGTCAGCTCTTCAGACCAACTATCCCCGGACCATGCATGGACTGTGTACTGATTGTGCAGACGATCCCCAGATGGTGGGGGTACCCATCCTCCAGTGAACCGACTTGGCTGGGAGCATTTCTTCAGATTATTCAGCTCCTTTGCTCCAATTTTCTGTTCATCAAGCAATCTTTAGATCTGTAATTTGGCCTCTTGAGTGAATTCTGGAGGAAAGCCTTGCAAATGTCTGCTCACTTTATCCCTGATTAAAAACTCTTCAATGTGTCCCCACCACCCACATGACCAAACACTCCCATCTAACTTTTAAAGCCATAATGACAAAACCCTTCCTCTTTTTCCAGGAGCCTGTATTTCACCAATGCCCGTGGCTTGAGGTCCGTGCTCCAGACACACTGAACTCTGTACAATGTCTCCAAACACAGCAACTTCTCCAGGTCTCTGGACACACTCTTTCCTCTCTGGAATTCTTCACCCTGCTGCTCTCATGCAGAACTCAGCTCAGCCTCTAAGCCTGTCTGGGTACCCATTCCCCAGACAGACTGGAACAAGACCTCATACAGGCTCCCACAGCATCCTGACCTTGCTCCATCACTGCCTTTAGTTTATCCCTCTCTGCTCAACCAGGATGTAGATGCACCATTCAAGGGAAGAAGATCTGACTTATTATTGCCCCCTCCCCCACATAGTTTAGCACCCGACGTACAACAGAGACAACCTAAGAAGCTGACAATGAGTGCGGATAAAGTCTGAGGTCCTGAGCCTGACCTCTCTCCTGCTTTATCCAACAACTGATCTTAACCTCTCAGGTCACTTTTTCAGTTGCCAGCGGGTTTCCAACATGGGGTCACTTGAGAGCCTTTGGTGGCCTGGCAAAGATCCGGAGGCTTGAAAGTGAGGTCTGTTCCCCTGGCTGAGCTTCAAAGCAAAACGACTGAGGCAAGAGGAAAGTAAAAGCACTGAAGCTACAACTGCCAGCAGCCTCTGAGACCACAGCAGCAGGATCACACGGAATGTGAAATGCCTCCCCAAAATGGTCCTGGGAGAGAACCCCGAAGCTCGAGAGAATGTAAGGGGCCTTTCTGCTTTACAGCAGGTGCTTCCCGGTGTGGTGTGAGGAGACAAACTGGGAGACAAACTGGGCCTCTGCTCCATCCGGTGGGGTGGGGGTGGGTCTGGACTGGCTCAGAAGGAAGCCTTGGGGCCCCTGCCAAGCACTTCCTCTTCAGAAAAATCGATACTATTGAGAGCAGCATGGTGCTTTCAATGTAGCTCACTTTCCAGACTCACAATACACCTGGATTTGTTCGCAGGATCTTCTCCCGAAAAGATTCTAGGATTTGATTGATTTTTTTTTTTTGCTAAGTTTCCTTTTTAGCTTGAAGTACTGGTGTAACTTAAAAATCAAAACAGACATCTCTAGAACTTTTTACTCATTAAGAAATCCTTTAGCCCTTAGAATGGTCAGAAGCAACATTGGAAATAGGAAAGCAGTACTAATAACTGCTGCTGCTGCTAAGTCGCTTCAGTCATGTCCGACTCTGTGTGACCCCATAGACAGCAGCCCACCAGGCTCCCCCGTCCCTGGGATTCTCCAGGCAAGAATACTGGAGTGGGTTGCCATTTCCTTCTCCAGTGCATGAAAGTGAAAAGTGAAAGTGAAGTCCCTCAGTTGTATCCGACTCTTAGTGACCCCATGGAGTGCAGCCTACCAGGCTCCTCCCTCCATGGGATTTTCCAGGCAAGAGTACTGGAGTGGGGTGCCATTGCCTTCTCCGACTAATCGCTACCCCTTCCTAACAATGACTAACATTTTTCCTGTGCTGAATTGGCACTTGGCAGAGCCCACTGCAGGCGCTGCTCTGTTGCAATGGAAGCACGTGGTCACCCCAGTCTACAGATGGGCAAAAACGTGGCAGGGAGGTGGCCTCCTGTGGTTGTGGCTGCTAAGGGGTCTCACACCAGGACGCGTCACTCCAAGCCACCAGCTCTCGGCCACCACGTGACAGGGCGCTCCCCTGGGGGCCGGGTGATGTGCCCAGTGGCTCTGTCACCCTCACAGCCATGCTTCACAGTGGATGCTGTCCCTTCGGCCAGTGAGGGGACTGAGAGTCAGGGCCTGGGGTGGCCCACGACACCAGGTGGCTGAGGTGAACTTGACCTGGGCTTCCTCCCACTAAGCCTCTGCCTTAGCTCTGGGCTCCTCGGCTCCACACTCACTCTCTGCCATGCCTGCAGCCTCCCTCCCCCCTGCTGAGCTCCCCCTCCCTCTCTGGGCACCCGATGTTCACACAGCGCATGTGGGTGACCAGGACCCCAGGGTGGGCCCTAGGCAGTATGGCCCTCGCGTCAAAACTCCTGCCTTCCTGTCCTCCATCACCCAGAGCAAAACATCCCAGTGCCCTGCTTGCCAGGACCTGCTGTCTGCCACACACACACACACACACACACACGCACACACGCACGCACGCATGTACACACACATACACACACACACACACACACATACACATGCACACACATACACACATGCACATACACACATATACACACACATGTGTGGGTGCTGGAGTATGCTACTTTATTTCTGCTGATTCTATATTTACTATTTTTATTATTTATATTTAATATAATGCATGTGTTAAATATATCATATGTAAATATTAGGTATAATTTAATATAATACATTATGTATATGTATGTCTGTCTTTGTCACTCATTTGTGTCCAAGTCTTTGCGACCACATGGACTGTAGCTCACCAGGCTCCTCTGTCCATGGGATCCTCCAGGCAAGAATACTGGAGTGGGGTGCCATTCCCTTCTCCAGGGGACCTTCCTGACCCAGGGATCGAACTCAGGTCTCCTGCATTGCGGGCAGATTCTTTACTGTCTGAGCCACCAGGGAAACCTGTCTGTTTATATTATTACTGTTGGGGGCCAGAGTGAGGTACTCCGCCCATGGCAAAGGTCATGAGGAAGGAGGCTCGACATACGCAAAGGCGGGATCGAGCCTCAGGAGTCCCCCTGGAAATCCTCGAGCATCTACCCCCATAACCAGAGCCTGCCTACTTTACTACTTTGTGCTCTTACCTACATCTCTGACTTTACGGGGGGCTGTCCCCCACCACCTCTTTCGGAGAAGGAGTTAATCTAGAGCTCCAGTTAATAATAATTCCTGGGCGTGATAAGAGTGTTTTAACCTACAAACTCCTCTGAAGGTTCTCTAGCCTGCCTGACAGGCTTGTCTGGCCACATGTGATTGCTCACAGCCTCCCAACCGTGAGAGGCACGAGATGCTTTAAACCCTCTAAAAACAGGTTCTTTAGA
>NW_011494925.1:2921731-2922018 GCF_000754665.1 Bison bison bison
AGTGTTTTAACCTACAAACTCCTCTGAAGGTTCTCTAGCCTGCCTGACAGGCTTGTCTGGCCACATGTGATTGCTCACAGCCTCCCAACCGTGAGAGGCACGAGATGCTTTAAACCCTCTAAAAACAGGTTCTTTAGAGAAGTTAGAAAACTATAAGTATAGTGGGCTGATTAGAAATTGTGTTGGTGAAGGGTTTTTCATTTGTTGAGCCAATGTTTGTTGCTAAGTCTCCATATCCCCTGCCCTTACACACATTAATGAATATATAGAATTAACCTTTGATATTA
>NW_011494925.1:2922118-2926625 GCF_000754665.1 Bison bison bison
ACCTTTGATATTAATCACGTTAGACCTTAGGCTAAGTAAATTCTTTCCTTAACTAAAACCCACTACACCCTCACCCTGTAGGAATGTAACTTTATTTGGGTGGCGTCTGTTTTGAGAATAATCAGCCCTGGAGAAATAAGTGTCCTGATTGACTGACCGCTGTCACAAGGAGAGGGTCGTAAATTGTCAGCAGGCCCCCCTGGCCAGAAGATGATGTAACACCCTAAGACCTCTGTATACATTTGTATGAAGCACCTGACTTTGATAAAAGTCAGGACTGCTGACCCCGCGTGACTTTTGCATAACATCTCAGTGTATAAAAGTAGACCATGGAAAATAAAGAATTGGGATCAGTTTCTCGAAATACTGGTCTCCCCATGTCGCTCTCTCTCTCACTCTGGTTGAGTCTCCATCTGGAGCGCGGAACCCACCATGCTTACTAATTATGCCTGGGCTTCTAAGATCCGACCGGGGAGGCCTCAGTGTCTCCTCTCCTTCGGGAGAACGGAAGGATGCCTGCGGCCTACGTAAGTGGTGCAAACTTCTTGTCTTGAAGTTTTATTGGTCTCCCGCGTAAACCAAGCTACTCAGCCTCTTTTCTCCACTGAATTTTCCTACTGAGCTATCCTCATCCTATTACTCTTTATATCTTTGATAAAATATTTAAATAAATAGGTCGCCGACGCCGTCCCCGCTTCGAATACCCTGGATCAGCCGGGGCAGGACCCCGGCATATTACGTCTTATATTTTGTTATGCTATTTTTATAAACCACAGGCTAAACCATGCACCAAGTCTACAGGTAAGTGTAAAGTTCAGCTCCTGGAATAAGAATTCATTGGAGAAGATGTGAATCAGAAGCAACATATATGACAAGGTTCTGTGGTTCTGGTCATGTTCATGCTCAAGGTGAGTCAACAATGCAAAGATGAGATGGACAAACAGCACACATCAGAGTCCAAGAGCAGGAATGTAATGCTCACAAAGCAAGAAGGGAGTCCAGACTGGCCTGAGTTGGCCAGCTCCATCCTGGGCATCACCCGACTGTGGGAGCCAGGGCCCCTGAGAGGAGGAGGGGCACCCACAAAGAGGCTGTGTCCAGGGCCACCCATAAGGAGGGTGACGTGTCTGGTGATCATTTGCTAAAAAGTGATTGACAATGGTTCTATGTCAATAAGTCAATGGAGATCTTGTTGAAATACAGCACTGTGAGCACATCGTATGTACAGGTTTGTGGGGAAGAAACAATATGTTAATGGAAATAGAGCAACATCTCGAGGCTTTACCCAGCTGAAAATAATTTCAATTGAACTCCCTATTTTGAAGGCTATCCTTCCAGAAAGGACTGATCTGATGTCAGACCTTTTAAAAACAATAACTTTATAAGACATTCTGTACCCAAAGTTCTTGGAGCCTGGAACAGCAAAATCACTGTTGTAAACAGCAGACCTACAAAATTACTCATCCCCACAAAAATGCCAAAGCCACAGAGAGCATCTCCACGTGCAAGGAAGTCTGTGGGCATCCAGATGGTCTACAGAAGAGCCATTAAACACACACACAACTACTTGTCTCCAGGACCTGTCATTGAAACTACAACTAAATCTGATCGTTTCCTCTCAAGCAAGTGTGTGTGTGTGTTTATGTGTGTGTGTGTAAGATGGGGGACAGAGAGAGACAGAGATGGAGACAGAGACAGATTATGCTTGTAGAATTCTTTTTTGTTTCACAGGTAAGAATTATGTTCCATCAGGGATCTTCCTTATACTATCCTTATCCTATTTCTTATGAGATTCCTTCCGAGACATCACACTAGAGAGAGAGTGAGAGAGAGTGAGTGTCACTGAGGAGGAGCTGTACTTATCATCTCTTCCTCAGTATCCACTTCCATATTTTCTTTTTCTTGATGAGAAGTGTAACCATCTTCTCAATTTCCCGAATCTGAATTCTAATGGTCACACTAGATCTTTCCATCTCGCTTGCCATCCACTTGATGATAAACTCCTTCCAGTTCACTTTCCTAAACACCACTCCAAACTGCTACCTTTAACCTATTCTGCCAGCATCTCAGCTTGGGCTTTTCAGCATCGCATACCTGGATCCCAAGGTGCCTTCTAACTGGTTCCAATGAACCCATTTCAGTTCATTCTCCTCTCTGTCACCAAAGTAATTCTTCTAAAAGGCAAACCTACATACATCATAACGTTCATTAAAATTCTGCAACAGTTCAATTCCCTACAATCTCATGACAAAACCACAGTCCCTTACAGGTTCACAGGATCATGTCAGCAAGTCTCCGCTGACCTCTAGACGGTGCCCCCTTTCTGCCTGCAGAGCCCCCCCACATACAACATGCTCCAGACACTATGCAGGGCCCCAGCTCTAGCCTCCAAGCTTCCAGGTGTGTGTCCTTCTACCAGCTTAGCTGTCCCCACACGTCTTTGCTTAACCAGCTCCTTCTTACACTCCAAACACAGCACCTCTCTGAGCACTTTCTCTGGATGGTCAGGTGTGCAACAAGTTCATGCTAATGAGTGACTGAAGACTTGGTCAAATCTAAGCATGAAGAGCAGAACTAGAAGTATAGATATCTGGTGTAGAGACATAAAGTTGGAAAAAATGATGTCTTCAAAGGGACTCAGGCACCAAGGGAGAGTGAGAAGAGAATCAAAGGCTAAATAATAAGGATTCCTGTGTTTAATATGCAACAATACCCAACACCTCTCAGATGCTGGGTAGAATATGGACTAACAAGGGACTTCTGAATTTAGCAATTGGAGTTTGTGAGTAGCCTCTCAAAAATTTCAACTGTATTAGAGGTGGTTGTTGTAAATATTTTCCCACTCTTGTTTTGTGTCTCTGAGCTGTTCATTGAGATCATTTCTCATATGCTATCAAAACCTACTACCAAATGAATCTGGAAAAGTAAATGGCAACCCACTCCAGTATTCTTGCCTAGAAAATCTCATGGGCAGAGGGGCCTGGCGGGCTACAGTTCATGGGGTTGCAAAGAGTCAGACATGACTGAGCGAATGAGCACCAAAAAAATTCCTAAACACCCATACAACTTTTTGCAAACTCATCAGAAGAGACAAATTGACAACTTGAACTCTACAAGTCATGGTTTGGGATAATTTACTAAAATATGCCTTGTTTTATTTCCAAATAAGTGGGATCACCATTGGGTTGTTCTGGGAGGGCTGGCCCCTTCTCCAGCTGGTTCTTCAAGAAGTAAGTTGAAGTAGAGCACAAATGTCTTGTTTTTGCAAATCTGAAGTGCCAAAAGTCTGTGTCTCAGATTTATACCGTTGGCTTGTTGAGTGTGGGAGCACACGTGGTCTCGCTGGACCGCTCCTCGCTCATGCTCTGAACTGGATGGAGCTGGACAGCTTCTCCCCTCTGCTTTGAAACGGAGACCCTTCCTTCTCTTCTCATGCCTTGGTTCGATCATTCTCGGTCTACTCTGTGACTTTTCTCATAGTCATGGAAGTTCACACCCCAGGTGTCATGTGTTAGAAACCCAAGTCTTGCCATTCCTGCTTCTCTCTGGTCTCTGCTTCTCCCTTGACTATTCATTGCCCTCCTCCACACCCCATGATGTGATAGGCTGCCCCTCATGCTCCCCCAGGTTTTCCGCCTCCCTTCTAGGGTCTGTGGGTAGACAAGACTGACTCCCCTGTGCTCCACTGAGAAGTTTCAGCTCCACCCCAGGATGGCTGCTATTCAGTACTTACATCTCCACCCTTAAGATCAACTATCCCCACTGGCTGAATTCAGGAATTTGGAACCCAGCATGCCTTTGTAAATTTTAAATTGAACTCTTGGGGGTTCTTCCAAGATGCTGCGAAACTTGCCTGTGGAAAGTAGTCTCTTTAAAACCTGCTTTAAATTCAGAGTTTTGTCTATATTGTTGTTTATTGCCTCAAACTATCTTTAAGCAAAGGCATTTTTCTTACATAAATAAAAATTTCAAACACTTTAATGGGACATTAAATTTGGCTTCACTTGGTTCTCCCAACTGCCACAGGTTTTTGCCGAAAGCCCTGACAGAAGCGTGTCTCTCTATTTTTTTTGCATTTTTATGAGCAAAATGCATTTTTTATGCATTTATAAATAGAAAGCTATGAGATAAAAGGCTTCCCCTTTCTTGGGTCATGTGGCCAAGGGTGATTTAGACTTAACTATTAGCATATTCAAAAGCAGAGGCATTACTTTGCCAACAAAGGTTCATCTAGTCGAGGCTATGGTTTTTCCTATGGTCAGGTATGGATGTGAGAGTTGGACTGTGAAGAAGGCTGAGCGCTGAAGAATTGATGCTTTTGAAGTGTGCTGTTGGAGAAGACTCTTGAGAGTCCCTTGGACTGCAAAGAGATCCAACCAGTCCATTCTGAAGATCAGCCCTGGGATTTCTTTGGAAGGACTGATGCTAAAGCTGAAACTCCAGTACTTTGGCCACCTCATGCGAAGAGTTGACTCATTGGAAAAGACTCTGATGCTGGGAGGGATTG
>NW_011494925.1:2926725-2929386 GCF_000754665.1 Bison bison bison
ACAGAGGATGAGATGGCTGGATGGCATCACTGACTCGATGGACGTGAGTCTGAGTGAACTCTGGGAGTTGGTGATGGACAGGGAGGCCTGGCGTGCTGCGATTCATGGGGTCGCAAAGAGTCGGACACGACTGAATGACTGATCTGATCTGATTTTGATGCAGGTTGAAAGACTGAGATTCAGGAATAATTCAAGTTTCACTAATTCCTGTCAATATGAACAGCAGCTGTGAATTCTATAGTGAGTGGTTATGTGGAGTATGAGGAATAAGGTGTGTCAAGCATCCAGTGGGTTTAATATTCTTTTGTTCCTTTTGGTTGCGCTTGTAGAAAATAATATCATTCTCACTTTTTTTTTTACAGTAGGCAGCTAGCTCATCATGTTCCTTTTGGAATTTATACTTATGACCATTAAAAATTCCTATAATTCCAAAATATTAATAATGGCAGGTCCATTCAGTATTAAGTGAAAAGTCACCATTACTGGGGAGAAAAATAAAACCTGTTGGACCTCTCGTGAGAAGAGCAATGGCTGAAGAATTTTCCAAAAGAACACTTTTGAGAGCAAGTAACCATTCTTAGGGCTTCTCTGGTGGCTCAGAGGAGATCCAGGTTTGATCCCTGAGTTGGAAATATCCCCTGGAGAAGGGAATGCCAACCCACTCTAGTATTCTTGCCAGGAGAATTCCATGGACAGAGGAGCCTGGCTGATTACAGTCCATGGGGTTGCAAAGGGTTGGACACAATCAAGCAAGTAATTGCTCCTCATAGGCCCCAAATTAAAAGATTCCAAAACCCCACAGGGCACTTTGCATGCCACCCACAGGGAACAACTTAAGCCCTGAAGTGTCTCATCAAAAGGAAATGCTTGCTCGGGGCTTCCCCAGGCAGACAGTAGCCTCTGGCTTTTCAGAGACCAACAATGCCAAATCCACAACCACTCCCTTTTGCTAAAGCCTGGAGTCCCTCCACCTTGGAGCTAAATTCTCTGGTGTCAAACCCCACTGAGAGTTGACTGACAATATTGCCGAGGGAGAAATACCTTGAATACACATCCCTTGAGAGCTGTAGCTCCTGGAGCAAGGATCCTAGCAGGCCTCAGGCATCAGCCCCAAGAGGAAAAGAGCCACTCGTGGCATCACCATGACAACATGAGTAAACTTGAGATGCTGCTTTTTCCATGGACCGTGTAAAACATAAGTGGGATTCACGCATCTCTTAAGCCACTGCCTTTCAAGATATAAGAGTAGGGAGCATGTTTTCCTTTTTTTCTCCTTTCTTACTTTATCATCTCAACATGACGGCTGCAGTAAACCTGTCCACTAAATCTTGATGTGAGGCAAGAATAAATGTGTGTGACTTTTGCAGCTGTCAGAATTTAATGCTGTTCGGAAAACAGTCTGTTTTTTCAGGCGTAGTGGTGATTACAGATAGCCTTGAAAGAATGTTCTTCTTATTTTCTCTTAGAATTGCTACCTCCATGAGATCAGATCTCCATTCACTGCAGCTTGTCTTACGGTCAGCTCCGCAAATGCACAGAAATAAAGGAAACTTTCTCTGGTTTCCTATCAAAGATGGCAATGCAGAAAAGTTACTCAACCAAACATTAGATTCATGCAACCTTAGTCAGAGGACACAAGAACTGCTAATGACTCTGAAAATAAATCAGAATGCATGAGAATGGTCTACTCCAAGCAGACAGATGGCAATCATCCATGTGAGGAGCACTCTCAGGGAGTCACTAATTGCCTAGAAAAAGACACAGGAAGATCATGTCATAATTGGACTAGAATCCTATGTGAAATAGAGTTGAGAATATATCCAAACCAGACCTTGTTGCTGCTGTTGTTCAGACTGACTCTTTGCGACCCTGTGGACTGCAGCACGCCAGGCTTCCCTGTCCTTCACTATCTCCCACAGCCTGCTCAAACTCATGTCCATTGCACTGGTGATTCCATCCAACTATCTCATTCTCTGTCTCCCCTTCTCCTCCTGCCCTCAGTCTTTCCCAACATCAGGGTCTTTTCCACAGAGTCAGCTCTTCGCATCAGACAGACCTATCAATACCATAGGTGAGGGTATTGACTCCCAGGACTTACAGAATGAACTGTCTCACCTGTTCTAATTGTTCTACTCCATTCTAACTGAGCCCCTGTGGTTCAACACTGAGGCACATTCGCGTGTTACTTGAGAGCTACCGTTTCACAACTCACTCTAGAACACCATGGTTTGCCGGCCGGTGTAAAGCCCCAAAGCCCGCCCGCCTCTCTGCGGACTCTGACTGTGATGTGCAGCAGCAGGCCATTCTTGAAAAATTCACCAGGTGCCACAGACAAGCCCATCGCAACAGGTGGGGAGCCAGAAGCTACAAATTCAGACCCCACTGGCTCGCTCAGAAGCTGTACCACCTCGGGCAAGTCACAGTCTCCCCCGGTCTCTACTGTACCCTCGTGTAAAGCAATGGCCATTATCCCAGCTCAGGGCAGAGGAGTGTTGAGAGCATCACTGAGAAACCTTGGAATGTGAGTGCTCTGCGGGCCGCAAAGGCTGTGTGCCATGTAGTACTATACCGTGAAGCTTGCTCTGCACAGGTGTGCACATCCCCAGACACACACAGGCACACACACTTACTCTGCACAGTGATGACAGCAAGTCCACAGGG
>NW_011494925.1:2929554-2930975 GCF_000754665.1 Bison bison bison
GATCCTCTCCCTCTGCTAAGGCCAGGAGGAGCGGGCAGTTAGTGCTGAGATGGCAACCCCTACGCCTGCCACAGAACACTTCTCCACAGCCTGTGTGTGTGTGTGTGTGTGTGTGTGTGCAGGCATGGCAGGCGGGGGGGTCACGAGCAGCTAATTACACGAGCTCAGGGACCCGCTACAGTCCTGAAGACTTCTGCAGGCACGTCCCCAGCGAGGTAACAACAGGCCGTCTCCTGGAGAAAAGCCCTCAGACCAAATCCACCAGAGACAAAGCCAGTCGTGGGCTCCCCAAGCACCCAGCACCCTCATGTGACCCGGGACCCCGCACCCTGACTGGTTCCTCTGTCGTCCCCAAAGCTCGCTGCATCGTGAGGAGGGCTCAGTCCTGGGACACGGAGCCTCTCACCCTGAGAACACATCCAGGCTCCCACCCTGTGCTGGACCCTGAGGAAGCAGCACACAGCACACGCCCCTGTGTCAAGGGCACCCCACCAGATGTACACGCAGGCCAGCAGGTGATGCACTCAGAGGTGTGAGCAGCTGAGCAGGGTGGGGAGGGAACACGGTCGGGAGGGGCAGGAATCACAGGTTCCCAAGTCTGGAGGCTCAAGTGAGGTCTTCCTGGAGGGACTCGCAGAGTTGATCCCTACAGAACAGGTGAGACTTATTCAAGGACAACTTACAGGCAAATGAAACTTATTCAAGAGCAAGGATTTCTCTAGACAGAGAGAACACCATATAAGGCAAATGGCAAAGCATGTTCTGGAAACACTGAGTGTAAGGTGGGGAGGGGGGCAAAAAATGAGACTGGGGATGTATCAGGGACCAGGAGAGGAAGCCCCTCCAGTCCCTGGTGAGGCGCTGGAGGGAGACACTCTTTGGGGGACGTCTATATAAAAATTACAAACCTCTAACAATGAAGGTGGGCGATGCCAAAGAATGCTCAAACTACCGCACAATTGCAAGCATCTCACACGCTAGTAAAGTGATCCTTAAAATTCTCCAAGCCAGGCTTCAGCAATACATGAACCGTGAACTTCCAGGTGTTCAAACTGGTTTTACAAAAGGCGGAGGAACAAGAGGTCAAATTGCCAACATCCTCTGGATCATTGAAAAAGCAAGAGAGTTCCAGAAAAACATCTATTTCTGTTTTATTGACTATGCCAAAGCCTTTGACTGTATGGATCACAATAAACTGCGGAGAATTCTGAAAGAGATGGGAATACCAGACCATCTGACCTGCCTCTTGAGAAACCTGTATGCAGGTCCAGAAACAACAGTTAGAACTGGACATGAAACAACAGACTGGTTCCAAATAGGAAAAGGAGTTCGTCAAGGCTGTATATTGTCACCCCGCTTATTTAACTTATATGCAGAGTACATCATGAGAAACACTGGGCTGGAAGAAGCACAAGCTGGAA
>NW_011494925.1:2931075-2946567 GCF_000754665.1 Bison bison bison
CTCAGATACGCAGATGACACCACCCTTATGGCAGAAAGTGAAGAAGAACTAAAGAGCCTCTTGATGAAATTGAAAGAGGAGAGTGAAAAAGTTGGTTTATAGCTCAACATTCAGAAAACTAAGATCATGGCATCCAGTCCCATCACTTCACAGGAAATATATGGGGAAACAGTGGAAACAGTGGCTGGCTTTATTTTTCTGGGCTCCAAAATCATTGCAGATGGTGATTGCAGCCATAAAATTAAAAGACCCTTACTCCTTGGAAGGAAAGTTATGACCAACCTAGACAGCATATTAAAAAGCAGAGATGTTACTTTGCCAACAAAGGTCCATTTGGTCAAGGCTATGGTTTTTCCAGTGGTCATGTATGGATGTGAGAGTTGGACTATAAAGAAAGCTGAGTGCCAAAGAATTGATGCTTTTGAACCGTGGTGTTGGAGAAGACTCTTGAGAGTCCCTTGGACTGCAAGGAGATCCAACCAGTGCACCCTAAAGGAGATCAGTCCTGGGTGTTCACTGGAAGAACTGATGTTGAAGCTGAACTCCAGTACTTTGGCCACCTGATGCGAAGAGCTAACTCATATGAAAAGACCCTGACGCTGGGAAAGATTGAGGGCAGGAGAAGGGGACGACAGATGATGAGATGGTTGGATGGCATCATCGACTCGATGGACGTGGGTTTGGATGGACTCTGGGAGTTGGTGATGGACAGGGAGGCCTGTCGTGCTGCGGTTCATGGGGTCACAAAGAGTCAGACACGACTGAGCGACTGAACTGAACTGAACAACGAAAGTATACACAACAAACAAAAAAAAAAGAAACATATATATATATACACACACACATATATTCTGGAACTGAATAAAATTGACACCAGGAGATAAAGTAAAGATTGAAGGAAAGGGAAAGAAAAAAGCTGTTAGAAATATTTTTGTGTTGGTAATCTTGGTGCAGTTAAGTTTATTTTGTCATGGGGAAGAGTACCCACGTCGGTAAAGCACGTTAAATATGCCAAGTACCTGCCAGTGCATCACAGCTCCAGGTGCTCTGCCAGGGCTCAGGTGCGTGGCTGGGTCGTGAATGCACACCAGGCCATGGACCACATCCCATGGCTCAAAGTGAAGTCACCATGCCTGGGCCCAAGTAGGGAGATGTCACAGAAGGTTTTGACAAAACAGTACTAACTTCAGCATGTGTTCTCCATAAATAAACTTGCAACAAGTCAACGGCAGGTCCTCACTGCCTAAAGATGCGTAGGAAAGTATCTTGCACTTTTCAGGCTTCCTGAAATACATCCACCATCAGCCCCTCTTTGATTTTAAACCAGTGTCACCGTGTGTCCGTACAGAACAAGGTCAGAGACGGTCTGCCTCAAAAACGTGGCCAGCAGTTCTATGAAGCTTCTAGAGTCCAAAACTCTTTACAGTAAGAGAAAGTCAATCATCTGATGTGTGCTTTGTGGTTCTACTTATGTGTCTGATCTCAGAACTCTTCAAGAATTCCTTGATGAGAACCACGGGTACTTGAAACTCAGTCAGCATGTCTTACGTCTTATATTTTACTCCTGGAAACAAGACTCAGTGAATTAACTTCTACATGCTCAAGGATGTAATCAAAAAAGTGTCCTTACATGAGAAAGTTAGCCTTGACATTATAAGACTAAACAGAAGCACACTCTTTGGACTTACAAGTGTACTTTACAAATATTATAGTCAAGAGCTATCTCCTGTGTACTTTCTGTGTGCGCATTACTAGGCTGTGCAGCGTAGGTGATACAAAGAAGTGAAAGAGTCTCTTCTCTATCCTCAAAAAATACTGAGCTGAGGACAGACAGGTGGTTGATATAGGTTGGGGGGAGGTGGTAGGGGAGGTGAAATGGGTGAAAAAGGTCAAAAGGTACAAACGTCCGGTCATAAAACAAGTAAAAGTCCTGGAGATGTAATGTAAAGCATGGTAACTACAGTTAACAACATTGTGTATTTGAAAGTTACTAAAAGGGTGGATCTTGAAAATTTCCATCACAAGAAAAAAAATATGTAACTGTGTGCGATGGATGTTATACTACAAGAAGTGTGGTGATCACTTCACAATACACAGATACCAGCTCATCATGTTGGACACCCGAAATTGATGTAACGTCCAGGTCAATGAATCTTCACTGGAGGAAACCGCATACATGTGTTACAAAAAAGCACCCAGAAGACAGGAGCTCAGGATGAATACAAGGTTCAAAGAGAAACAAAACAGGAGTTCAGGTCATGGTTGCTAGCGCCAGCGAGTGCCTCTGCTCTCTGCTGCATTTCACAGAATAGCAAGAGCACAGAGAGAGATAAGACCCCCAGGTGGGATTCTTGAGGGAAACTATCAAAAGTCCCCCCATGATGGATTGGTGGAATGAGTGTTGGCACGCTGAAGGGCAGCAGGGTTAATTAAAACGGGTTCTTGGATTTTCCAGGTGATGCAGTGGGTAAGAATCCGCCTGCCAATGCAGGGGACACGGGTTCGGTCCCTGATCCAGAGAGATCCCACACACCACAAAGCAACTAAATCCGTGGGCCACGACTATTAAACCCGTGCTCTAGAGCCCGCAAGCTGCAACTACTGAAGACCAAGTACCTGGAGCCTGTGCCCCAGGACAGAAGACACCACGACGAGAAGCTCACGCACCACAACGAAGACTCGGCGCAACCAAAAATAATAAATTCATTTTTGAAAAAGTGAAAGTGCAAGTCGCTCAGTCGTGTTCAACTCTTTGCGACCCCATGGACTATACAGCCTGTGGAATTCTCCAGGCCAGAATTTTGGAGTGGGTAGCCTTTCCCTTATCCAGGGATCTTCCCAGCCCAGAGATCAAACCCAGGTCTCCTGCATTGCAGGTGGATTCTTTACCAACTGAGCTATCAGGGAAAGGGCGAGGGGGTTTCTTAAAATATATCGTGACATGGAAATACATACCATCGATACAAATACCAATAACATTTGACCTGCTGAGCAGAATGTAGCTCTTCCTCTAATGCTCTGATGCATCACAAGCTGAGAAATGGCCCCAAAGACTCTGAAAGACCCACCCTGATCCTCATCCACAATGTAGGGCAGTCATGGCTCTGAAGGGTGCTGAAGAGGGGGGAGCATGGAAAGTGATTGTTGGTGTGTCAACAACCTATGCGTCCTAAGAGGGAAAGTCAGCCAAGTGTTCAAAACTCCATCGCTTTCACAGATGCCGCTCACAGGTATGCTGATGCTAATTCTGAAACTTTCAGGATTCTGAAGGGCAACCGAAGACACTAGGTAAAGATCTGGTACTGTCCCTAATTCCTATGTCCCAGACGCAGAACCTGGTCTCAATCTAATTTGAAAACTTCATTTCTGATTGCACACTAAATCAACTCTTGAACTAGACTGTGCAAATGGTTCCTGAAAAAAATACATGTCTTGGAAATATTGCATACATTAAAGGTACAATTTTTATGGACAAGCGTACATTGTGAATATGTAATTACAGCATCCCCCAAAACCAAAATCTGATTCTGGGAGCAATTTAGTAGAGGTATGAAAATTCCACTCAGTGTTTAACTTTGTGCTTTGAAGTCACGCATCACCCTTTTCTCTCTGGGTGATTACGGCTTTGTTTGTCTCTTATCATTACCAGCAAAAGTCCCCATTCTTTAATTGGATATTAAACACATAGTCACAGTCCAGAGAATGCATAAATGCTTTTCATAATGCTGGTCATCTGGAGCTTCAGCCTACTAATTTCTGGCACAGCATTTGAGGTTTGATTGAAACCGTAGAAGTGACATTTGTATTTAGTTAACTTGAGGGTTTGCCGGACTGAGGACATTTGGAGTTTGCCTTCAGCAAGGAGCACCCAGCTGCCTTTCTAAGAAAGGAGGCGGTTACACAGACTGTTCCAAGGACGGTCCATAACCCACCTCCACACGGACCACATGGATTTCTGGGCAAACCAACCAGGTGGTGTCCCCAGGTATACACTATCATATAGCCAGTGTCCAGTAAGGACTTGCAGAGTAAATGCGTCAACTGATGGCTTTAGCAATTCAAAAACTTGTGCTTTAAAACAAGATAGAGCTTCATCCATTTAAAAATCTAGTGCCAAAGTCTTGCTGCTTAAAAATACATAAAACAACATTGTGATTGCTCTCTTTCACTCCATTGTCCTCAGCGAATCATCAACGAATATAAACAGTGTCAACCAGTAAGTAGTGACCAGAGTTTTAGAAATGTTTCCTTTCAAAGTACTGACCGAAGGGCAGGATGTGTGGGGGCATCTGGTCATATGGAGAAAAGCGCTGGACTGGAAGAAACTGGATTCAACCAGTTCTGTATGAGCCAGCTGCATGGCCTGATGAGAGTCTTACAGAATTTTACTTCCTCGTCTATGAAAGCTCCAATGCTTTGGCCACCTAATGAGTAGAGCTGACTCCTTGGAAAAGACCCTGATGCTGGGAAAGATTGAGGGCAGGAGGAGAAGAGGGCAACAGAGGATGAGATGGTTGGATAGCACCACTGACTCAATGGATGTGAATTTGAGCAAACTCTGGTAGATAGTGAAGGACAGGGAAGCCTAGTGTGCTGCAGTTCAAAGGCTCACAAAGAGTCAGACACAACTTAGCAACTGAACAACATGTATGAAATAAAGCTATGTCCTGCCTGACTTCCGCTTCCTGGTTCAACAGCCACATTTGTGATCAAACCTGACACCGGATGATTTCTGTCAACAGACTAGGGCAGGGCCTGGGAAACAAAAAAAAGTCTTGTCATATTTTCAAATGACTGCTTAGCTTCCTTCCAAATTATCTATCTGAAATAAAAAGAGGAGTATTTCTTCGATAGAGTTTTTTTAAGTCAGCCTAAATCAAGAGGATCTTCTCTTGAAAACCTGGGCGATAGCAGCATTCGTTTCCTGCCAAATTCAAATGCCATTTTGAAGAGAGTGAAAAGATTACCAGCTGAGTTATGAAATTCATTTTATTTTACTTATGAAAAGCTGCTTATAAAAAATTCACAACTATCTTCAGCTAATTCAAATTCTTGGACCCGCACAGTTCATATTTTAAAAAAATAAATAAGTAAACTCCAGGAAGAGGAAAACTCATTATCCGTCCTTACAATAGAGTCTTAATGATGATAAAACACAATCATTTCACTGACTTATTACCATATCAAAAGCAGCAGCTCGGGTCACCAGATTTAGCCTGGAGATGGGAGTTCTCAGCACCACACCTGGAAGGAGAGGGCGCACCCAACACCCAGCATGGGCCGCGGGACAGGAATCACGCAGGCTCCGCCCACCACGCTCTGCACGCCCCGCCCTGACTCACGTGGCCCGCCCCTGACTTCCACCGGTTCTGACCGGCAATGCGGGACTCAGACTTTGGCGTCCTACAGCTGTTTCCCTTTCTGTCGGATACATCACCTCGGCCACCCAGGCTGAAGGCAAACTAGAGTTAGATAAGGGGTGGAGCGGACTGTGTCTACAACTGCCTGTCAGGGGAAGGGAGTCGATTCTGACTGTTAAAGTATTTAAAATTAACCCAGGAGACAAACGTGCTGCAGTTCTGGCCCACAGAACAACCCTGATGGGAGAACAGCGAGTCTTGACGCTGAAGAGCCAGGCTGACTCCCCAGGGGGCTTTCTTGTCCCTGCCAGAGGACACGCCGTAGGGGTGAGCGTCCTCTCACCTTGGCTGAGTCTCAGATTTTGATCCTGCTCTTTGGTGGTGAAAGATGAGTGTCATTATGACATAAGGACCAGCTGCCATCAACCAGCAGCGGAACCTTCCAGAACAGGAATCTCGTTGGTCCTCACGTGAGAGGTGGGCTTCACGGCAGCCGCCCTAAGGGGCCCACAGAGAGCCCCTAACATCCCAGCCCGGGGACCAGAAAGCCAAGTGCGGTTTGGACCCAGGCCTCCCAGGCAATTCGTTGTTATTTTATAAACTTTGCTAACTTACGCAGCTAATTTTTAAATAGTGTTTAACTGGTTAAGGTAGAGACATACAATGAAATATTCTTCAGCCTTAAAAGAGAAAACTCTCCCACAGGGAATGATGTGAATGAACTTGAAGGACATCACACGGAGTGAGTGAGCCAGACCCCAGGTGCCCAGTCAGTGCTGCTGGCACCAAGGTCAAAGGGCACACTCGTCCCTGAGCTCCATCCCGGGTCTGCACCATCCCCGACAAACCAGCCATGCCAGCCAGGACCATCTGTGGTCCCCAGGCCTCCTCCACCAGGATCGCTGGCTATCATTATCCCCTGTGCCAATACGTTCCTGAAGCCTTCAGTTCAAGACCAGCACCCTCCATGGAAGGGAAACTATCCACGCAGCCAGTCTCCATGTGTAAAGGATTCATGTCCTGAGGAAACTTAAGATAGTTTTTGTTTTTTTTTTCCCAGAAGCCTGAACATTCTTTTTTTTTTTTTTTTTACCCTTTTCATTAAATGTGTTTTCTCCATCTCTTTCAGAATATTTTCTTGACTCAGGGCCGCTAGATGAGGATTTACTGCTTACAGAAACAATTACATACTTGGAATATAAAGGCTATCATAGCAATAAAGAAACAACAGGCTTATCTGATTGTCTCTCTACTGATTGTCTCTCAGCCCCTAGGTTAAAGAAAGGAAAGAAACCAGGTATAATCCATTTGTTTTCCCTCAAATCTAAGGAAAATGTAATTACTTCATAAGATGAGAAACAGTGGTCTCAATGCAGCATTTTCTTTCCTTTCTGGAACCCAAACTCCTCAAATGGTACCGTGCTATAAAGAATTCGGAAGAGTAAGTGATAATGTTTCTATTTGCCACCAATTTTCATAACCGAGTTGGGAGTCAGATAACAAAAAATACATTCTTATGTCTTTATATTTCATTCCATTGCTATTTTTACTATTTAAAAATGATTCTATGATGATAAAGAAAAATTACAAGTTTCTCAGTTCTTCCCAAAATACATTAATTTATACAGTAGTACTTTTTTTAATTTTTATTTTTTTAATTACAAAAATATAACACATCTACAGTAGACTTGGAAATATACAGTAGTACTTTTCAGTTTTATCCATCTCCTAATCTGGTTTTCCTTAACACCAAATCTATTTTTCAAAACTATCTTTAATTCAGAACCCAATCACCAATATGGAAATCGTAATTTTCTAAAAGACAGTCTTTGATTGCAGTGCTCAGAATCTACTGGTTTAATTAATGAATAGAGACTATAAATAAGTTCATTAATGTGATTTCCCTCGTCCAAGTAAATGATGACAAAATCCACCAGCAAGAGACATCTAGAAACTAACTCAATAAAACGTCCTGCATTCCAACATGGACAATGCACTGGACTGAGCTAGACCAGGACAACCTAGGAGTTTACAGTCAAGCAGAGAAAAGAAAAAGACATAACAGGCGTAACAAAATAGAATGAAAACTATGACTTTATGTAATGGGAATGCATTGTTTTTGGCCATGCCTGACAGCTTATGGGCTTCCCTTGTGGCTCAGCCTGCAATGCAGAAGACCTGGGTTCAGTCCCTGGGTTTGGAAGATCCCCTGGAGAAGGGAAAGGCTACCCACTCCAGTATTCTGGCCTGGAGAATTCCATGGACTATATAATCTATAGGGTCACAAAGAGTGGGACACAACTGAGCGACTTTCACTTCACTTCACACAGCTTATGGGATTTTAGTTCCACAACCAAACCCAAGTCCACCGCAGTGAAAGCACAGAGTCTTAACCACGTGACACCAGGGAGCTGGGCTTCCCAGGCGGTGCTAGTAATAAAGAACCCACCTGCCATTGCAGGAGACATAGAGATGCAGGTTTGATCCCTGGGTTGGAATGATACCCTGGAGGAGGGCACGGCAACCCCCCTCCAGTATTCTTGCTTTGAGAATCCCATGGACAGAGGAGCCTGGTGTGTTACAGTCCATAGGGTCACAAAAAGTCAGACAGGGCTGAAGTGACTTAGCACACACACACACACACACCTGGGAATTCCCTGGAAATGCATGTTTTAACATTGTATGAATTTCTAATGTAACTGATTTAAAAATGCTTAGGCGTAAATTCCAATCACCAATGCAAAAGGGTGTTTGATCCTGGTTCCCAGAGAGCATCAAGGGCCTCAGTAAATTCTGTGCAACAGAAACCTTTTCCTGAGCCACAGCACCCTCCTGACAAAAGCCAGGATAGCCTAATGAAAGCCCCCTCCCCCAAGTCAGTGAGAGAGACCTCCCTTCACAGATGGAGACTCAGTCTCCTGGAATAAGCAATTACAGGCCAACTGGTACTCAGTGCCCTGATACAAGCAAATAATTATTCAGGAACATAATTGCTGTGGACAAAGCAAAGATGAATAGACAGCATGGAGCCAAGATGATGAAGAAAAATCAACTGGTCCTGGACTAAGATGGATGATTTTCCCTAGTTCTGTAGTCGGAAAGAACTGGAAATTATCAAGAGAGCCACCACGATGGTGCAGACCTCTGTGGAGCACTTACTGCACACCAGTGGTTTCCTAAAGATGAGGCTGTCCGTCTTCAACACACACGCACACACACTCATACACACACACTCATACACACACACTCATACACTCACACATGCACACATTCATACACATTCTCACACATGCACACACATGCATGCACACACACTCACACATACACTCATCCAAACACACACACACTCATACACACTCACACACTCATCCAAACACACACTTATCCAAACACACACACATACACTCACATACACACACACTCATACACATACACCCATACACACTCTCACATGCACACATTCATACACATTCTCACACATGCACACATTCATACACATTGTCACACATGCACACACACACATATATATACTCATCCAAACACACACACACTCATACACACTCACACACTCATCCAAACACACACACACACTCATATATACACTCATACACACTCTCACACACACACTCATACATGTGCACATAGCTATAGTTCTGCCTAGGTTAAATAAGTAAATATCTGTATGTCTGATTCTATAGTAGGGTTTCAGTCCATCTCAATAGCATTTTGGTCATCTTCACAATACCCTGAGTTAAAGAATCTCCTTCAATCTCCATTTTAACCATTTTTGTGAACTTCATGAGCACAGATTAACATTAGCAATGAAAATTCTGGTAAACAGCACCCTCTTACCAAATTGAATGTGAAGACATTTCTTTTTCTGAGAGTCCCTCAGAACATGCAGGAAGAAATAAAAATCTAAATTATTAATAGTATGCAGGTACAGAGATTTTATCTGCAAAATCCAATTTGTGGACATATATCACTTTAAAGTCAGGAAGTAGAATAAGCTCCCTTTAGGGCTCATTAGTCCTGTAACAATTGAAGGTGTTTTGTCCAGATCTGTCACTGAGTTTCTGTGATCGTTGAGAGCTCAGTGAGCCTCCCTTCAAAACCTGTGATCAAAAATCAGTAGTTACAATACTGAAACCCACTTCTGTCTAGGATAGGAAATATCTGATCAAAAGTCATGCCGCATGTTAATAACCTGAAATTATAGAATGTGATGGACTTGCTGTCGTATGTCTAACAAAAGCAGGGAGGGTACAGGACGTACTATTTTCTTCCTGGAGCGTTATTGGTTTTCTGGAGGGCAGTTAATGCTTTTCAACACCCAGGAAATAAATGATAAAGTACCTTTGATGGCATTTCTGAGGTTTGTCCCTTTGTCCTGTGATGCATGGATTTGCAAGATACAAGCCCCAGGAAATCCACAAGCCCTGACTGGGGAGTGGATGTTGCTGCCATCAGCAAGGAGAGAATAAGAGACACAAATAGGAATGTCAAAGCTTAAGAAATGGGGCTTTTCCAGATTCATTACACGGCCTGACCGAGGGTTCTGTCTGAAAATGAAGTTGATATTGATAACATGGTTCAAACAGGAAAGCATTTTCAGAAGTGACAGGTTATTTTTTAAACATAGTCAGGTTCATGCAAATAGAATACCAGAGGTCTCAGTGGTCTAATGCCCGAAATTACCTTCCCAGAAAGATGTGAAGCCTCTTTTTTGTTTTCAAGATGGAAAAAGTTTCTTGCTGGATATATTAATTGAAACAATTATGATAACATTTTCCAGCAATACATAAATGTTGAAATAAGTACAAGTCACCTACAAGATCACCATTCTAAAATAACTACTGGTAACTTATGGTGAACACATTCCATACATTTCTCATACCTGCACACATGTACACACACAAATGGAATTATGTAAGATAATCTAAGATGATTTCATTTGTACGGCTTTTGCCCCCCAACTCAGTTGTTTGTACTTTCAAAAATAGACAAAATGTGCTTTGCAAGTGTTTTTCTGTCATAATTTGCCTGTTTTTATTTTATATATGGTGTCTTTCTTTTATAGCTCCTGGTTTTCTTTCTTAGAAATGTGTCCTCAATTCTTGTCATTAAATTATCTCTTAATATTTAAATGTTCTTATCTTTAAGTTTTGAAATCATCTGAAAATTTGGTTTTATATATGAAGTAAGAGTTTAATTGTATTTCCATTGGTGGTAGCAACCAATTATATATTATGCATATTATTAAGGAAATATTTAACAATTGTTTTGAAGTGCTCACTTTGTCACATATTATATTAAATTACCATATATGTGTGACCTATTTCTTGTTTTCTGTAATTTTCTATTTAAGCCTCTGTAGTTAATTTTAATATCTGGCATTATTTTCTTGTTTATTTTCAGATGTTTATCTTCTATAGGAAGTTTTTAATCTAATTTAAAAATGTGGCTCTCATTAGGATTTCATTACCTGTACATATAAGATTTAAAGCAATTGACTAATAATGCTTAGTAATTTAAAATTTCCATCCACAGTCAAGTTATACATTTGTGCTTGTTCAAAATGTTTTTGTTCACCCCTCATATTTTTTACAATTATTTTTCATGCTGATTCCTTATTAAAGCAATTCCTGAATATTTCATAGCTTTTGTTATTATTGTGAATTAAAACCTTCACATTTTCATGATTTTCATGTTTAGCTAGTAATCGCTAAAGGCTAAGAAGCTCTTGATTTTTATTAATTTTATAATTATTTTTTTAAACTCAAGCTTTGTAAAACTTTAATTTCCTTTCTTGTCCCACCTCTGTTATCCTCAAATTGAGGAATATCAAAGAAAAGGATAATTGAAACCTAGCAGCACCCACAGCAAAGTCCATCTGTGCCCCCATTTCTTTTCTGTAAGAAAAAAAGAAAGAAAAAGGCTGTATTCTCCAAGGCCTTCCCTGAGTTCCGAACAGCAGACTCAAGCTCATTAGGGAATTGAAGTGAGGGAATTTAGGAACAGAGGGAAAGACATCAAACAATCAAAGGAATGGCTTCCCAGGTGGTTCAGTGGTAGAGTCCCGCTGCCCGTGCAGGAGATGCTAGAGACTCCAGTTCAATCCCTGGGTCGGGAAGATGCCCTGGAGGGAGGAAGGGCACCGCACTCCAGTATTCTTGCCTGGAGAATCCTAAGGACAGAGGAACCTGGTGGGCTACAGTCCATGGGGTAGAATCGGACACGATAGAGCACGGCACAGTTACAATAAGTGTAAGGAGAGGTTAGGAGACAGTTCAGAAACAAAACTGAGTCCTAGCTCCTGCTCAAGAAATCCACAGGGCGATCTGACACGCATCTCTGAGTTACTCCGTGGAAACTAAGACACACCTTGTTGTTTAGTCGCTAAGTTGTGTCCAACTCTTTGGCGACCCCAAGGACTGTAGCCCACCAGGCTCCTCTGTCCATGGGATTTTCCCAGGCAAGACTATTGGAGTGGATAGCTCAGGAGATCTTCCTGACCCAGGGATCGAACCCACATCTCCTGTATTGGCAGGCAGATTCTTTACCACTAAGCCACCTGGGAAGCCTTTAAGACACCCCTGCTCCCCACCAACTGGAAGACAGTGACTCTATGCTGACCACAAGCACACAGACTGGATGGAACCAGTAGATTGATGATTAAGATTTTCAAAAAACATCAGTTAGCTCACCACCAACTGATCAGAACAAACTTCATAAGCTGCAACCCCCACCCCAAATATTACCTGTAAAACCCTCCCCTGAAAGCCACCAGGGTGTTTAGGCCTTTTGAGCACCAGCTGCTCATTCCCTTACTTGGCCCTGCAATAAACACTGTAATTTTGCTAAGGGAAACATTGACTGAAAATGCCCAACCTGGCCAGGCAACGTAGTCATGATTTGCATGAGTTACCTTACAACAGGGCGTCCTGGTAAGGAACACGGAACTAACAAGTCACAACCAACTGGAGCATTTGGGAAAGGTTGAAAGGAGATACCACGTGTCCTACCAACCTCCCCGGATCCTCCTTGCTGGCATCCACTTTGACTAAGCAACACAGGTGGGCACCAGCAGGAAGGACCCTTCATCAGAGTGATTGGCCAGAGACAACCTGGAAACTAATCCCATCACTATAGAACCCAGGCTTCAAGCCACGAGGCAGTGCAGTCCTGGGTTCTCTCACCCTGCTGCTCCCTTCCCAGGCCCCCCTTTCTTAATAAAATCTCTAGCTCTGTCACCTCATGTGTCCCCTCCCACAATTCATTTCCAGGTGTTAGACAAGAGCCCACTCTTGGGCCCTGGAAGGAGCTCCTGCTTCTTGCAACACTTTCTTCATGACTCCAATGTCAGAAGTTTGACTTTGCTGTGTGGTAGGTAAGTGGACCCCAAGTTCAATTTGTTAACACCAAAACAAGGATGTCTGGTCCCTGCAGAGCTTGAGCCTCACTCACTTTGGTTGAGCCACCACTTCTGATAGTGCCAGCTCCGACTGGACTTGAAAAAGGTCATCATTAGTGAGTAGTTGAGAAAGAAGGGCATTAGGAATATTTTTAAACTTCCATCTTCCCAGAATCCACAGGGTCCATGCTTCTACAGATGCTGTACCATCCACAGTCAGAGACAGATGGGAAACTCAGAGCAAAAACACAAAAGGTCCCAGAGATGCAGTGTCTAAATGTTGGACTAAAAAAAGAACATTTTCAAAGACAGTTCAGTTCAGTCACTCAGTCGTGTCCTACTCTTTGCGAGCCCATGGACTGCAGCACACCAGGCCTCCCTATCTGCTGGGGTCCAGCCCCGGCTGATCCAGGGTGAGACGGTGTAGGCGACCTATTTATTTAAATATTTATCAAAGATATAAAGAGTAATAGAATGAGGATAGTTCAGTGAGGAAATTCAGTGGAGAAAAGAACCTGAAATAAGGATAGCTCAGTAGGAAAATTCAGTGAAGAAAAGAGGCTGAATAAAATTCCAAAGCAGGGAATTTACATCACCTACGAAGGCCACAGGCGTCCTCCCATTCTCCTGAAGGAGAGGAGACACTAAGGCCTCCCTGGTCAGATCTTAGAAGCCCAGGCAAAATTAGTAGGCTTGATGAGCTTCCCCGCCTCAGAGGAAAAATTCAGCCAGAAAGTGAAAGAAAGAACGACATGGGGAGACCAAATTTCGGTGAACAAAAAAGGGGCGTACTTTATTTCCCAAAGTAGTTTTATACCTTAAGTTGTGCATAGAGGATAATGGGGGACGGGGTGGAGTCATGCAAGGACAGCAGTTCCTGGTCCTAATCGAAGCCAGGCTTTCAAACTTATTGTATGCAAAAGTTCAGGTGATTTACATCATCTTCTGGCCAGGAGGCCTGTTAAAATTTTAGGAAACTTATTTTTCTCTAAAGGTGATTATTCTAAAGTCAGGTGCCAGCCTCCAAAAAAGCATTGGACAAAGCTGCATTCCTACAGAGCAAAGGTGTGGTGGGCTATAACAAGAAAAAGAATTAACTCAAGGGTCCCAGGTTACAAACATTAAAGCTACTACTTACACCAATTATATTAATCAATACACTGCCAGGGACACAGCAGGTAAGGGATATGGAGACTTAGCAGCAAACATTGGCCCAACAAGTGAAAAACCCTTCACCAATACAATTTCTAATCAATCTTTTAACTGCTCAAAGGAATCTGTATTTAGACAGTTTAGAACATCTCATGCCTCTCACAGTTGGGAGGCTCTGAACAATCACATGTGGCCGGAAAAACCTATTCAGGCAGGCTAGAGGACTTCCAAAGGAGTTTGTAGGTTGAAACACTGTCACATCCAGGAATTATTAACTGGAGCTGTAAGTTAATTCTTTTTTCAGAGAGAGGTAGTGGGGTACAGCCCCCGTAAAGTCAGAGGTGTAGGTGAGAGCACAAAGCAGAAAGTAGGCAGACTCTGGTTTTGGGGGTAGATGCTCGAGAATTTCCAGGGGGACTCCTGAGGCTCCATCCCGCCTTTGCGTATGCTGAGCCTCCTTCCTCATGACTTTTGCCACAGGTGGAGTTCCTCACGCTGGCTCCTGGCAGTGATAGACTTCCACTTGAGCTATTCCAGTTCCTGAAAGATCATGCTGTGAAGGTGCTGCACTCAATATGCAATATGCACTCAATATGCAATATGCACTCAATATTCAATATGCCAGCTCTCGGCACCTATCCATCACCAACTCCGGAGTTTACTCAAACTCACATCCATTGAGTCAGTGATGCCATCCAACCATCTCATCCTCTGTCATCCCCTTCTCCTCCTCCCCTCAATCTTTCCCAGCATCAGGGTATTTTCAAATGAGTCAGCTCTTTGCATCAGGTAGCCAACTATTGGAGTTTCAGCTTCAACATCAGTCCTTCCAATGAACATTCAGGACTGATTTCCTTTAGGACAGACTGGTTTGATATCCTTGCAGTCCAAGGGGCTCTCAAGAGTCTTCTCCAACACCACAGTTCAAAAGCATCAATTCTACGGTGCTCAGTTTTCTTTATAGTCCAACTCTCACATCCATACATGACTACTGGAAAAACCATAGCCTTGACTAGACGGACCTTTGTTGGCAAAGTAATATCTCTGCTTTTTAATATGCTGTCTAGGTTGGTCATAACTTTTCCTCCAAGGAGTAACTGTCTTTTAATTTCGTGGCTGTAATCACCATCTGCAGTGATTTTGGAAACCAAAAAATAAAGCCTTCCACTGTTTTCACTGTTTCCCCATCTATTTGCCATGAAGTGGAGGACCTAGAAGAGCTATCCCACGTTGAAGGTCAGGAAGGGTGGCGGTGAGGAGATACCCCTCGTCCAAGGCAAGGAGCAGCAGCTGTGCTTTGCTGGAGCAGCTGTGAAGAGATACCCCACCCCCAAGGTAAGAGAAACCCAAGTAAGACGGTAGGTGCTGCAAGAGGGCATCAGAAGGCAGACACACTGAAACCATACATTCACAAGAAACTAGTCAATCTAATCACACTAGGACCACAGCCTTGTCTAACTCAATGAAACTAAGCCATGCCCGTGGGGCAACCCAAGATGGGCGGGTCATGGTGGAGAGATCTGACAGAATGTGGTCCACTGGAGAAGGGAATGGCAAACCACTTCA
>NW_011494925.1:2946668-2947977 GCF_000754665.1 Bison bison bison
ATAGGATACTGAAAGGGAAACTCCCCAGGTCAGTAGGTGCCAAATATGCTACTGGAGATCAGTGGAGAAATAACTCCAGAAAGAATGAAGGGATGGAGCCAAAGCAAAAAGAATACCCAGCTGTGGGTGTGACTGGTGATAGAAGCAAGGTCCAATGCTGTAAAGAGTAATATTGCATAGGAACCTGGAATGTCAGGTCCATGAATCAAGGCAAATTGGAAGTGGTCAAACAAGAGATGGCAAGAGTGAATGTCGACATTCTAGGAATCAGCGAACTCAAATGGACTGGAATGGGTGAATTTAACTCAGATAACCATTATATCTACTACTGCGGGCAGGAATCCCTTAGAAGAAATGGAGTAGCCATCATGGTCAACGAAAGAGTCCGAAATGCAGTACTTGGATGCAGTCTCAAAAACGACATAATGATCTCTGTTCGTTTCGAAGGCAAACCATTCAATATCACAATAATCCAAGTCTATGCCCCAACCAGTAACGCTGAAGAAGCTGAAGTTGAATGGTTCTATGAAGACATACAAGACCTTTTAGAACTAACACCCAAAAAAGATGTCCTTTTCATTATAGGGGACAGGATGCAAAAGTAGGAAGTCAAGAAACACCTGGAGTAACAGGTAAATTTGGCCTTGGAATATGGAATGAAGAAGGGCAAAGACTAATAGAGTTTTGCCAAGAAAATGCACTGGTCATAACAAACACCCTCTTCCAACAACACAAGAGAAGACTCTACACATGGACATCACCAGATGGTCAACACCGAAATCAGATTGATTATATTCTTTGCAGCCAAAAATGGAGAAGCTGTATACAGTAAGCAAAAACAAGACTGGGAGCTGACTGTGGCTCAGATCATGAACTCCTTATTGCCAAATTCGGACTTAAATTGAAGAAAGTAGGGAAAACCACTAGACCATTCAGGTATGACCTAAATCAAATCCCTTATGATTATACAGTGGAAGTGAGAAATAGATTTAAGGGCCTAGACCTGATAGATAGAATGCCTGATGAGCTATGGAATGAGGTTCATGATATTGTACAGGAGACAGGGATCAAGACCATCCCCATGGAAAAGAAATGCGCAAAAGCAAAATGGCTGTCTGAGGAGGCCTTACAAATAGCTGTGAAAAGAAGAGAAGTGAAAAGCAAAGGAGAAAAGGAAAGATATAAGCATCTGAATGCAGAGTTTCAAAGAATAGCAAGAAGAGATAAGAAAGCCTTCCTCAAGCGATCAATGCAAAGAAATAGAGGAAAACAACAGAATGGGAAAGACTAGAGATCTCTTCAAGAAAAT
>NW_011494925.1:2948077-2957235 GCF_000754665.1 Bison bison bison
AGAATACACAGAAGAACTCTACAAAAAAGATCTTCACGACCCAGATAATCACGATGGTGTGATCACTCACCTAGAGCCAGACATCCTGGAATGTGAAGTCAAGTGGGCCTTAGAAAGTATCACTATGAACAAAGCTAGTGGATGTGATGGAATTCCAGTGCCGCTATTTCAAATCCTGAAAGATGATGCTGTGAAAGTGCTGCACTCAATATGCCAGCAAATTTGGAAAACTCAGCAGTGGCCACAGGACTGGAAAAGGTCAGTTTTCATTCCAATCCCTAAGAAAGGTAATGCCAAAGAATGCTCAAACTACCACACAATTGCACTCATCTCACACGCTAGTAAAGTAATGCTCCAAATTCTCCAAGCCAGGTTTCAGCAATATGTGAACCGTGAACTTCCTGATGTTCAAGCTGGTTTTAGAAAAGGCAGAGGAACCAGAGATGAAATTGCCAACATCCGCAGGATCATGGAAAAAGCAAGAGAGTTCCAGACAAACACCTATTTCTGCCTTATTGACTAAGCCAAAACCTTTGACTGTGTGGATCACAATAAACTGTGGAAAATTCTGAAAGAGATGGGAATACCAGACCACCTGACCTGCCTCTTGAGAAATCTGTATGCAGGTCAGGAAGCAACAGTTAAAACTGGACATGGAACAACAGACTGGTTCCAAATAGGAAAAGGAGTACATCAAGGCTGTATACTGTCACCCTGCTTATTTAACTTATATGCAGAGTATATCATGAGAAACGCTGGACTGGAAGAAGCACAAACTGGAATCAAGATTTCAGGGAGAAATATCAATAACCTCAGATATGCAGATGACACCACCCTTATGGCAGAAAGTGAAGAGGAACTTAAAAAGACTCTTGATGAAAGTGAAAGTGGAGAGTGAAAAAGTTGGCTTAAAGCTCAACATTCAGAAAATGAAGATCATGGCATCCGGTCCCATCACTTCATGGGAAATAGATGGGGAAACAGTGTCAGACTTTATTTTGGGGGGCTCCAAAATCACTGCAGATGGTGACTGCAGTCCTGAAATTAAAAGACGCTTACTCCTTGGAAGGAAAGTTATGACCAACCTAGATAGCATATTCAAAGGCAGAGACATCACTTTGCCAACAAAGGTCCGTCTAGTCAAGGCTATGGTTTTTCCTGTGGTCATGTATGGATGTGAGAGTTGGACTGTGAAGAAGGCTGAGCACCGAAGAATTGATGCCTTTGAACTGTGGTGTTGGAGAAGACTCTTGAGAGTGCCTTGGACTGCAAGGAGATCCAACCAGTCCATTCTGAAGGAAATCAGCCCTGGGATTTCTTTGGAAGGACTGATGCTAAAGCTGAAACTCCAGTACTTTGGCCATGTCATGCGAAGAGTTGACTCATTGGAAAAGACTCTGATGCTGGGAGGGATTGGGGGCAGGAGGAGAAGGGGATGACAGAGGATGAGATGGCTGGATGGCATCACTGACTCGATGGACATGAGTCTGAGTGAACTCCGGGAGTTGGTGATGGACAGGGAGGCCTGGTGTGCTGCAATTCATGGGGTCACAAAGAGTCGGACATGACTGAGCGACTGAACTGAACTGATGGGACCAGATGCCATGATCTTTGTTTTCTGAATATTGAGCTTTAATCCAACTTTTCACTCTCCTCTTTCACTTTCAACAAGAGGCTCTTTAGTTCTTCTTCCCTTTCTGCCATAAGGGTGGTGTCATCTGCATATCTGAGGTTATTGATATTTCTCCCTGAAATCTTGATTCCAGGTTGTTCTTCATCCAGCCCAGCGTTTCTCATGATGTACTCTGCGTGTAAGTTAAATAAGCAGGGTGACAATATACAGCCTTGATGTACTCCTTTTCCTATTTGGAACCAGTCTATTGTTCCATATCCAGTTCTAACGGTTGCTTCCTGACCTGCATACAGATGTCTCAGGAGGCAGGTCGGGTGGTCTGGTATTCCCATCTTTTTCAGAATTTTCCACAGTTTATTGTGATCCACACAGTCAAAGGCTTTGGCATAGTCAATAAAGCAGAAATAGATGTTTTTCTGAAACTCTCTTGCTTTCTCAGTGATCCAGCGATGTTGGCAATTTGATCTCTGGTTCCTCTGCCTTTTCTAAAACCAGCTTGAACATCTGGAAGTTCACAGTTCACATATTGTTGAAGCCTGGCTTGGAGAATTTGGAGCATTACTTTGCTAGCGTGTGAGATGCTTGCAATTGTGTGGTAGTTTGAGCATTCTTTGGCATTGCCTTTCTTAGGGATTGGAATGAAAACTGACCTTTTCCAGACAAGGTAAAGATAAATATGAACCCTTTATGATTTGCTCAGGGCAATCGGGAGAAAATGTTTGAAAGACGAAAACAAAAGCCCCATAGACTCTGCATTATTTCACCTTGTGTGTGTGCATGGTAGGTTTGTGTGTGTGCATGGTAGGTTGTTTTGAACGTGTCCAACTCTCTGTGACCCTATGGACTGTAGCCCACCAGGCTCCTCTGTCCATGGGATTCTCCAGGCAAGAATACTGGAATGGGTTGTCATGCCCTCCTCCAGGTGATCTTCCCAACCCAAGGATCGAATCCACATCTCTTATGTCTCCTGCATTAGCAGGTTGGTTCTTTACCACTAGCGTTACCTGGGAAGTTTCAACAGAACATTTTAAAACTCTCAATATAGCAGAACTATTTTCTACCATGCCTCAATTTGATAGCATATTTTATTTTGTAATTTTTATACAGTAGCTTCCCTTGTGGCTCAGCTGGTAAAGAATCTGCCTGCAATGTGGGAGACCTGGGTTTGATCCCTGGGTTGGGAAGATCCCCAGGAGAAGGGAAAGGCTACCCACTCCAGTATTCTGGCCTAGAGAATTCCAGAACACTGGGTTGCAAAGAGTCAGACACAACTGAGTGACTTTCACTCACTCACATACAGTAGGTAGTTTCTAATGTAGACCAACAAAGTCACTTAATGTTCTGCAAGGCTAAAACTTGGCTAAAAATTGCTAATATAACACTTGATCTATTTGTAAGAAGGCAGAAATACCAGGAATATTGTCAAAGTGTTTGTGTTTGCTAAAACACTTCATTTCACCCTTTAATTTCACCTACCATGTCTATGTGCTTTTTTATGACAGAGGAGACAACATTTACCTGGAACTGGCTAATATCCTTTGATTTTCATCTGGAATTGAAAGAGAAGTCATTTTTTCATGAAGAATAAGTGAAATTTTAATCAATTTGAGATTCCCCACATTTTTAAAATTAAAAAGCAGAGATATCACTTAGTCGACAAGGATCTTTTCCAAAGAGTCGGCTCTTCCCATCAGGTGGCCAAAGTATTTGAACTTCAGCTTCAACATCAGCCCTTCCAATAAACAGTCAGGGTTGATTTCCTTTTGGATGGACTGGTTGGATCTCCTTGCACGCCAAGGGACTCTTAAGAGTCTTCTCCAATAGCACAGTTCAAAAGCATCAATTCTTCAGCGTTCAGCTTTCTTTATTGTCCAACTCTCATCCATACATGACTACTGGAAAAAACAAAGCTTTGGCTGTATGGACCTCCGTCAACAAAGAGATGTCTCTGTTTTTTAATAGATTGTCTAGGTTTATTTCTCCAACTATAGTACATTCTATTGCCGTAAAAATTTCTGTCCTAAATCTATTTCTTCCCATCACATTGCCACTTTAAGCATTCCCACACCATCTTTGGAAACTTTATGTACCTTAAGCATAACCAAGATATATTTAGTGTCTTTAAATAAAACAGATCCTTCATGAAGCACTGGGTTTGGAAAGGTAATGTTTTGTGTACCTATTTTTTTTTTATTAAAAAAAAACTCCTTTCATTTCAGATTTATTGTATCACAAATTACTGTCATCAACTGCAGGGCTTTGCTAGTTGAAGCACACCCTTAGATTAAATGGTTCAGTAAGATCTCCTATGATGTACTGTATCATTTCACTCATGCCAGGATTTATTTCAATCTTTAACCCACTTTTAAGTTTAGGTAGGGTTTTTGAGAAACTGTGATACACACACTGCAAATCCCCGGATCATCCTTTATTTGCCACTTCAGCCTCAACACCATCCTCAGAGCCTAATAAACTGCCAGGGATTTGTGGACACATGGGTATTAAACAGAGAAAACCAAATGACATGCTGTTGATGATGAATTCTGCTGGGAAGCTTCTTCGCATTACAAGTGGTGTGTGTGTGTATTCATCTCTCACTCATGTCCAACTCTTTGTGACCCCACTAGGCTCCTCTGCCCATGGGATTTTCCAGGCAAGAATACGGAGTGGGTTCCCATGCCATTCTCCAGGGGATCTTCCTGACCCAGGGCTCAAACCCAGGTCTCCTGAATTGCAGCTGGATTCTTTACTTTTGAGATACCCAAGAAGTCAAGTGGAGACACCTAGAAAAGCCAAAAATTGAGATGTGAAAAAAGAGGATATATATCAAGTGGTTTTATTTTTATTAAATAGCCTAAGTGCAGATAGTTTCAGGCACTATAGGTTTAATTTAGAATTACCCTTACTATAAACACAAGTCTAAAATGAGACAGAATTGCATGAGTTATAAGCCTAAAATTATATTCATATAACCTTGATACTGGTTTATACAAGTATAAATCAAAGGTGCTATTTTTTCTCAAAAAGAGCCCCAGTATTAAAATACATTTGCTGGCTGAAAATGAACTCTTTTACTTATAAAAACAATAATTAGTCTTTGTGAGGATTCTTTGATACTTATATTCTCATTAAATAGTAATATCTAGTCTTGTCTGACCTCTGTATGTGTTGATACTTTGTAGACAGAGACAAAGGGTAATAACGAGAAAATTAAAGTTCAAATGTACCCCTACTTGACATCTACTTTTGGAGATATCTCAAAGGAACATCAGAGGAAAAAAAGGGAAGGAAAAGGTAAAGGAAAAATAAAAAGAAAGGGAAGGTTTTTATTAAGTAACTAAAAAGAAATATCTAAGCCAGAATTTTAAAATGTCTCTACTTTTTAACATTTTTTTCAAAAAAGACTTTATTAAATTTGTTACAATATTGTGTCTGCTTTATGTTTTGGATTTTTTGGCTTGAGACAAGTGGGATCCTAGCCCCCTGACCAGTGATTAAATTTGCATGCCCTGAATTGGAAGGCCAAGTCCCAAGCACTGGACTGCCAGAGAAGTCTCTCAACTAGACTTTTAAGATACATTCAGTGGCCAAAGGTACATGAAAAGATATTCAACCTACAGTTTGAAATCAGGGAGCACGACACCTCCAACTTTATTCTTCCTTAAAACTGCACTGGCTATTCAGGATCTTTTGTGTTCCCATGCAAATTTTAGAAGTATTTATACAAGTTCTGTGAGAAATGCCAATGGTGTTTTAATAGAGATTGCATTAAATCTGTATATTGCTTCGGGTAGTAAGGACATTTTAACAATATTCTCCCAGTCCGTGTGCACAGTATAGTTTAATTTAACGCCTACTAAGACGGAGAACAGAGAAGGCAATGGCACCCCACTCCAGTACTCTTGCCTGGAAAACCCCTTGGATGGAGGAGCCTGGTAGGCTGCAGTCCATGGAGTCGCTAAGAGTCGGACACGACTGAGCGACTTCACTTTCACTTTTCACTTTCATGCATTGGAGAAGGAAATGGCAACCCACTCCAGTATTGTTGCCTGGAGAATCCCAGGGATGGGGGAGCCTGGTGGGCTGCCATCCATGGGGTCACACAGAGTTGGACACGACTGAAGCGACTTAGCAGCAGCAGCAGCAAGACAGAGGAGCCTGGTAGGCTGCAGTCCATGGGGTCGTGAAGAGTTGGACACGACTGAGTGACTTCACTTTCACTTTTCACTTTCATGCATTGGAGAAGGAAATGGCAACCCACTCCAGTGTTCTTGCCTGGAGGATCCTAGGGGCGGCAGAGCCTGGTGGGCTCCCGTCTATGGAGTCGCACAGAGTCGGCCACGACTGAATCGACTTAGCAGCAGCAGCAGCAAAGAGCTGTTTTATTCTATAAACTTCTGAGGCCCAAGACTATTTGCTTTAGTTTCTTTGTACACATAGTACCATGTAATGAGGAGAGTAAATGTAAGTAGCTTAACAATGACTGTTGTGTAAGAATTGTAAATCCTGGGTCTGGGAGTAACACTTCATTTACTGCTCCAATTTTTTATTTATCATAGACATGCTGTGGGTTGTTCTGTTTTTTAACACCCTAAAGGAATACACAGGAAGACTTCCATGGTGGTCCAGTGGCCAAGAATCTGCCTCCCAGTGTAGGGGACAAGGCTTCAGTCCCTGGTTGGGGAACTAAGATCCCACGTGTCCTGGGCCAACTCAGCCTGCGCTCTGGAGCCCACACACCATGACGAAGACCTGATGCAGCCAAATAAATAAACAAATTTTTAAAAATAAATAAATAAAATAATGGAACACAGAGGGAGGAAATTTCTGGAACAACAGCATAAGAAGGACCACATACCTTTCCCCAACAGAACAATTATAACTGGTGAAATTTATTTTTAACAAAGCAACCAATTAAAATCCCTGGAACTTTTCCTCAGGGCATATAGCAAATAGAAAAACACTTATGCAAGAAAATCTACTAAATCTCAGTAAAAACAGCCAGACTCTGCATTTGAGCTACAACCCAGCTCAGCAAGATGGAAATCGCTGCTAGAAGGTGCTGCCAAGGACTCCCTCCCCTCAGCTTCTAGTTCAGAGCAATGAAATCCTGCAGAGAACCCCAAAATACATGAAGCAAAAACTGGCAGAACTGAAGGGAGAAATCGACAATTCAACCACAGTAACTGGAGACTTCAACACCCCCATACTGGATGGAACAGTGGTCAATATACACAATAGCTATGCAGAAACTCAACAAGGAAACCAAAGATATAAACACTGTAAACCAAGTAGACACAACACATCTACAGAACTCTGTACCCAGCAACTCCAGAACACATTTCCTCCCCCAGCCACATGGACGTTGATCTAGGATGAACCCAATTTGTTGTTGTTCAGTCACTAAGTCACGTCTGACTCTTTGCAACCCCATGATGGCAGCACACCAAGCCTCCCTGTCCTCCTCTGTTTCTTGGAGTTTGAACCTGATCATAGGACGCAAAACAATCTCCCCTACATTCAAAGGACTGAAGTCATATCATGGATGTTCTCTGACCATACTGGAATGAAATTAGAAGTGAATAAGAGAAACTTGGGAAATTCACAAATACATGAACAAAACACTCTTTGGGGTGATTAAAATGTTCAAAAATTGATGGTGGTGATAGGTCAACTCTGCAAATTTCACAGTGAAAGCCACTAAACTGTATACTTTAGATAGATAAACTATGCAGTATGTGAACTAGATCCCAAAAAGTCTGCTCATAAGAAAAAGGGACTTCCCTGGTGATCCAGTGCTTGAGAATCCATCTTGAAATGCAGGGGATGAGGGTTCGATCCCTGGTTGGAGAACTAAGATTCCACATGCCACGGAGCAGCTAAGCCCACGTGCCACAACTACTGAAGCCCGAGGGCTCCGGAGCCCACGTGCCTCAACTAAAGAGTCCGTGCGCCACAACGTAAAATTGTGCATTAACAACACAGGTCCAAGTGCCACAACGGAGACCAGATGCAGCCAGATAAATAACATAAATAAACAGCAAGAAAAGAACATATGCTTCAGTACACACTAACACACCCAATACCTACAGCAATTTAAATAAATATGTGGAAAGGACCTCTTATAAAATAAAACGTTGGAAATATTCATTTGCTTGAAAATATTCTTTTTAGTTAGCAAGCTCCTTTGTGCATTTGAAAGAATTCTATTCACATAACGTGTCATAACATTTCTCTGACCTGTGTGTGTGTCCTGAATGTTCCAAGGCACTTTGTTCAGATTAAATAAATATTAAATATGACTCATTCGCATTCGAGTTCATTTCATTTAAACCTTTCAATGACCTTTTCCCATAGCAGGATAACAAAAAAGCCTCTAGAATTGTTTGCAATTCAGAGGCAGAGCCCCGATACCTTGAAAAGAATGAAGAAATTATTCTGAAGTTACATAAGCAAGACTTTCTCTACATCGGAAAAATAATCTCTGAGCCTGTTACTATTTAGTTATGGTGGTAATAACACAGCAGATTAAAGCATCATTTTTGCATTTTCTCCTATCAGTGTTTTGAAAATAATCATAAAATTTAAGCAGAAATCTATGCACAAATAAAATCTAAACAGCAGTGTCTAATCTCTTCCAGAAAAGCACTCAATTCATACCAAGTTGTTCCCATTTAAAACCCTTTAAAAAAAAAAAATAAAAAAAAAAAAAAAAAACCCTTTAAAAGATCAGTCACAACGGGCAAAAAGTGGGAACCAGGTCACAGTGGCCATTTACTGAACACTTTTCTCTGGCCAGGCACTAGGCTCAGCATTTTTCACGCATTATCTCATTTAATCCTCAGGGTATCTTCACAAAGGATGTATCACTAATACTCCTATTTCCCGGAAGAAAAGTCAGAGGTAAATAGGCGTGTCCAAGCCCAATACTTTGCCCAGGATCAAACGCCAGTCTCTGCAGGGCAGCAGCCCATCCCTGCACAGCTGAATCATGTACTTCTGTGCGTGCGTGCCAAGTAACTTCAGTTATGTCTGACTCTGTGCAGCCCTGTGGACTATAGCCTGCCAGGCTGCTTTGACCAGGGGATTCACCAGGCAAGAATACTGGAATGGGTTGCCCTGCCCTCCTCCAGGGGATCTTCCTGACCCAGGGATCAAACCTGCGTCTCCTGCATTGGCAGGCAAGTTCTTTACCACCAGTGCCACCTGGGAAGCCGGAACTAGTTCTGTACTGATTGGTAAGTAGCCACTTGCCAAGCCCTCTCTTATCCTATGTGCTCCTGGTGGAGTCCCATACCAAGGTCATAGGTGCGAGGCCTTGTACCAAGGCCACAGAAGCGGAGCCCAGAACCAAGGTCATCTCCAGAACTGACCAAGCCCCATCGTAACTGTTGCCAAAAGCCCCTCTGATCCTTACCGGCCAGCTTCCTGACCCCAAGTCAGGCAAACAAATGCACCCCGGGGCTCACCCTATAGTACCCTAACCAATCACCTAATGCCACCCTTCCAGCAGGAATTTTTTTGT
>NW_011494925.1:2957335-2966443 GCF_000754665.1 Bison bison bison
ATTTTTTTTGTCTTGAGGCTATAAAAATTCACTACTAAGCCATGGAAAGCGTCAGCTCTCCCTTGAGCCGCTGTCCTAACAGTGTCCAGTCAACTATCCCTGGCCCATCCGGAGGTCGGTCCACTTTGCTGAAGCGCCCTCATTATCTCTGCTCTTTGTGCTTAATAAACACATTTCTTTCCACAGTACTCTGTGTCTGGAAATTCTTTCCAACCCCCGCTCGGATTGCCACCACACTCGTGGTCCCTGTTCCCACTGTCCCAGCCACCCTGGCACCTTCCCAGGACCTTGCCGACTTCCCACAACTGAACACTAATGACATGACCTTGACTCCATCTCTACCTTCTGACGGGTTGTCTCCATACCCCTGCCTTGGGAGCCACTGAGTATTTTAGTATTACCCCTGGCTGTCCATCTTCAGAGTATGAGTCCCTTGCACACACTTTCTCCAGAATCTTGGGAGGACACAGCTGATGATGGAGCCAACACTGCCTTCAGTCAGGTCTGCTTCCTCTGCACGTGGTCTTCCTCAGAGTCCGCCACGCTCATGGCTACGGGAGCAGGAGCCCAGCTCTCGTCACCACTCAACACAGACCCAGGGGCCCTGCAGTGCAGGAGCACCCCTCCTGCTTCAGACCTGCACAAGCCCAGCCAAGTTAGGAGAGGAAATCAGAAAGAAGGTACCAGAGGGCTTGCCTGGTGGCATAGTGGTAAAGAATCCAGCTGCAAATGCAGCGGACACAGGTTTGATCCTTGGTCCGGGAAGATCCCGCACGCCTCAGAGCAACTAAGCCCATGTGCCACAACTACTGAGCCCGGGAAGCCACATTACTGAGCCCAGGTGCTGCAGCTACTGAATCCTGAGCACCCTAGAGCCCGTGCTCCACAACGAGAGAAGCCACGGCAATGAGAAGCCTGCACATTGCAACTAGAGAGGTGGGCCCCGATCCCTGTAATGAGAGAAAGTCCATGCAGCCACGAAGACCCAGCACAGCCAAAACTAAACCAATTCAATTATTTTTTTTAATAAAAGAAGAAGAAAGAAAGAAGGAACCAGAAAAACCACTCCCCACTAAGGGGTCTCCTAAACAACTGTTCTCAGACCCTGTCCCAGATGCCCTAGAAACTGAAATTTCTCTCCGCGTTAGCCTTGAGCCCCTCGTCTGCACTGTGGGACTCTGCAGGGTTGCTGCGTGTCATCCCATTCGCCAGAGCTCTGTGTCTCTGCTCCAGGAACACCACGGAACCAGGCCTGTCTGGGGTGTCACTGTCCGACACCAACCCTGGAGAAGCAACAATCCCGCGGATTCCCACAACAGCAGCGGAGTTGACACAGGACCACGATGGCTGTGTGCACGTCCTTATTTAATTGAGCAGAAGCGCCGCGGTAAATCAGCCCGCAACCTTTGTCTTTGATCTCGGAAAAGCATTTGAAGATTAATTTAAACATCAAAGGTAGATCACATGAACAGAATGCCTTCCAACTTCTGCCAACTATTATATGATTCTTTAAAAAAAAATTAAAAAATTGAATCAGGTGTTTCAACTGAATTCACATCTAGGATTAACTCGCCTTCCCTTCCTCAAATTCTTTAAATCTCTGTTAGAAAACTCTAAGCTCTTTAAACCTTTAAATCAAAACAGTGTTGACTTTTAAACACCTGAAGCTAAATTAAGCTCTGAAGAATTTAGAAAAACCTCTGGCAGCACATAGCTTATGCTTAGCCGTCATTGGATCTTCCAAGTTTTTCATTAAATTATCAATTTGCTTTTTCTTCAGAGCCTTTGTAATACATTTACTGGATAAAAGCCTAAAATCTGAAATCAGATTTATAGAAACTTGTACACAATTCTAACAAATATACAAACACACAGAGAAGCCCATGTGGTGCTCAAATTCTTAGCTCATGGTTTTTATGAAAACTTTTGGCCTTGATTCTACTGTATTTGTATGCACATTTAATTTTCTTAAATGTATTCTATAACTGGGCACACATTCAAGGATAGACAATAAATACTGCTTTAACTTTAGTTTCAATCATCTTGAGCAAAATAAGATTATGAAATAATTTCGAAGAATTTAATGTTTCTTTCCTCAGATAATCTCTTTGGGATGATGAGATTATTTAATCTTGCATTTTAATCTCCTTTTAGTCTTAGGTATCTGAATTAAATTATTTCTTTGAAAACACAGAAATTATTCCATTGTTCTGTTCTCAAAGGCAGGACTGCATTAAGTATCTCTCTGTATCCATATTTCTAAAATGGTGACTGCTTTACAGCAGGCGCTCAATAACTAAGTGTGTATAACATGAACAGTTTTAAAGGACTGGTCTTTGGAGGAAGGAAATAAGCTTATCCAACAAAAACTGTATAATGAAAGCATGTTAAAGCACTTTTCTGATGCAAATGTGAGAAACTACATCTTTAGTAGGAAGTATTTAAATATGAAGCACATGACAACTTACCTAGCTTACCTATTTGGTGTATATCCAGTTTTTTTAATATTGGATATACTGCACTAACCTATTCCCTGGGGGCTCAGATGATAAAGAACCTGCCTGCAAAGCAGGAGACCCAGATTCAATCCCGAGGTCAGGAAGATCCCCTGGAGAAGGGCATAGCAACCCACTCCAGCATTCTTGCCTGGAGAATCCCATGGACAGAGGAGCCTGGGGTGCTACAGTCCATGGGGTCGCCAAGAGTCAGACACGACTGAAGCGACTTAGCAGGCATGCACGCATACTGCCTCAACCTTCAACATTTTCAAACTTCAAGCTAAAACCAGTAAGTGGAGATGGAAAACCTAGGAGCGCAGCACTGATTGTAGTATGGATCTGAGCTGGTCGAAAAGGAGACCACATCTTGCGAAATGAAATTAAAATCCCCAGGAAACAATACAATGTTGATTTTTCAAAGTGAAGTTTGTTTTTACACAGTCTGGCTTTTGTATTTTAATGTTTATCCAAGTAAAGTCTATGCACACGCAACCCGATCTGAGAAAGGCATGGTGGTTTCTTCCACCAGCAGAACTTTCAGGAGCCCAGGCCAGACACTGAACATCTTGTTCTGAGATCCTGGAAAAAGCCTTGCTCCCCGGGGGCCACAGCACACACAGGCGGCAGTGTGCCCTGCAGTGTCCGGCTGCCATGACTGAGCATGCACTGAGGGAGTACTTTCAAAAGCAGCTATTTGTTGTCAATTATGGCATGAAATTGATGATGATCGCTGAAGGTCTAATTTATTCATTAAAATATGAGATGGGTCAATTACTGTCCTTCCATTTCACATTGCTGGGCTCAGGTCCTGTAAGGAGAGGAGGTGCCTTTCGTTTCACTCAGATAATTTCTTGGTCATCTAGATTTCTTAGGAGGGTACGGCCACCCTAAGAAGGTGCAGAGCTCACTGCTGCAGAGAAGCTTTACAGGGATGGGCGTCAGCCCCAAGAGGACGATGACACTCACGCCATGTCCTTCAGTGGGGCGCCAGGGCCTCCACCCCGAGCTGGCCCCCTGGCAAGGGCTCACCTGCAAGAGCAGCATTTCCCAAAGTGCATTCTGACTTCGCCCTGTGCTCTCTAAAAAGAGTCACTTGGTCCAGTCATTTGAAAACAGCCCCCGGGGGCTCTAGAACTGAAGGATCTGAAGAGCCAGCAATAAAGGAACTGGTTTCCTTTGTTCCACAGAGAGTGTTCGACATGCCTTTTATATCCTAACACTCCTCAACATCCCACAGAACTCCCTTTCAGAAATATAAGAAGTATCTAAGAGGCTGCAGAAAGAACACATTGGGGCCTTTAACGGGGAAAAACATCACATCTTGATTTTCACTCATCACCAATTAAAATTTGTCATTTCCTTCCATGATGAATGCAGGCAGCCCACCAACGTGAGGGGTACCAGCACCTCTGCCGCCAAAAGAAGTCTTTATGACTCCACAAACTGTTGCCTTACCAGGCTCCTCTGTCCACGGGATTCTCCAGGCAAGAATACTGGACTGGGTTGCCGTGCCCTCCTCCAGGGGATCTTCCCAACCCAGGGATCAAATCCAGGTCTCCAGCATTGCAGGCAGATTCTTTACTACCTGAGCCAGCAGGGAAGCCAGAGAAGACAAGCCTGGCAGTAAACACAGTTATTGCATGGATTTTACCCACTGGAAAAAGGGAAGAGCCTGCCTCACCCCAAAGTAATGGTTTTCGTTTTGAAAACGAATATTGTAAATCACTGATGTCTGGTCTTCCAGCACAGAGAAGGTGAATTAGAATCACGCTGAAGTCAGAACTTGAGAGTTCCTCGAAGTTCCCAGATTTTAGAGTATCACACCTGAGACTGGCTCTTAGTTCAACCCTCCAGCCGCCTGCGAGGGTCTCAGTTCAGATGCACCGCAGAGCAGGGACGCCAAACAAGTGAACCAGCCCGTCAGCTTCAATGCTAGCCCTGAACCCAGCAATCTGATCCGTTAGCTCCTATGATGTCTTCACTAGTAGGAACATGCAGACTAACTTCTCTCATCTTAGCTGACCTGCACACACACGCTTCCCGGAGCTGGAATATTGCACCCACCCCATGCTGAACTTCAGCCCATATGTCATGTCAGCAACATTTCCACTCTACATGAGATTTTGTTATTTTTTAAAAAATTATCCTCTGAGGAGCTTAAGGGAGGGGAAGATTGCAAAGGCCATTGGATTCAGAGTCCAGAGAAACAGGATCCAAACTATGGGTTTCCATTGAACATTGTACCTTTGAACAAATGACTTAACTTCTAAGAGCCTATTTCTTCATTTATAAAATAGGGGTGATGAAAGCAACAATACTGGATTAAATGGGAGAAGGTGGATAACTTACTGGCATATAATAAATAGATTCCCAAGTGGCTCAGTGATGAAGAATCTGCCTCCCAACGCAGGAGACATGGGTTTGATCCCTGTATCAGGAAGATCCCCTGGAGGAGGGCATGGCAACTCACTTTGGAACTCTTGCCTGGGAAATCCCACAGACAGAGGAGCCTGGAGGGCTACAGTCCATTCCATAGGGTCACAAAAGAGTCAGATATGACTTAGTGATTAAACAACAGCAAAAACATAAATAAGTAAATTGCAAGAGTGTTTTCTAGTAAGAAGCTCTCCTTTCCCTATTTATTTTCATTACTGAAACAAGTTTCAATGTCGTGTATATTTGCTGAAAATTGAAAGTATCTCAACCTAAAATTTTAAAGTTATACACATCAGGAACCAACTCCACCGTTCTCCAGAAAAAGAAACTGAGACCCACAGATGGTGGCTGAGGTCCCACAGCCAGGTTACACCCCTTTACTCAGCATCACTCACACCATAGTCTTAAAGGGACTTTCATCTTGATTTATTTATCATTTATCTTGCTAGGTTATCACAGACACCTCAAGTACAAAAGGACATGCTTTCACAGTATAATTACTCAACTTAGAGGGAATTTTTTATTTTTTTTAATGAAAGTAGCATTTGAAAAACCCTAGTTTCATACTCCTTGTCATTTGGTATATTTCATTTTCCCCTAATTATATGTACTTAGTGACTTAGAGCAAAATAATTCCCCTAACAAATAGGCCTTTTGCTCTAACTATATCTGTATGAGAATAGAATAAAAAGAAAAGTTCTCGTGGTTTATTCTATTATTATCAAGTGCTAATTGAGAAGGATATAATCTGCCTGTTTTAGAAGGCTGTTAAATGAATTAGCTAATGATCAAGTACATTTGATCTTAAAAACTAAATAATATTAACAGGAAGGAGAAAGCATGTCACCCTTCTCCATTTCAAATACCATCAACCGAAGAGGAGGCTAACAGAGAGTGACCTGAGGACCGTGTGTTAGAAACAGGAGTAACAGTAGGGTCACAAGAGGCTCCTAATGTCTGTATGCTCTTTGCTTAGAGAAATTATGCTGAGGGCTAAATCAGTGGCGCATATGTGGTGAGCAGTCAAGGACTGGAGCTTCCCTGGTGGCTCAGTGGTTAAAGAATCTGCCTGACAATGCAGGAGGCACAGGTTTGATCCCTGGTCCAGGAAGATCCCATGTGCAACGGAGCAACCAAGCCCGGAGGCCACAACTACTGAGCCTGTGCCCTAGAGCCCGGGAGCCGCGTCTACCGAGTCCTCTCACCACACGTGCTGGAGCCTGTGCGCATCGCAACCAGAGAGCAGCCCCGGCTTGCAGTGACTAGAGAGAAGCCCGAGCGCAGCAGTGAAGACCCAGCCCAGCCAAGTAAACGAACAAAAAACAGCCCATGACTGAACTGCTTTACTTTACGTCAGAATGTTGCTCTAGCTCTCTGCTGCTGTGTACGAACCACGCCAAAACTAGGCAGTGTCTCCCTGACCCACAGGACATGAGGCAATGGGGCTGGGGGTTCCTGTCCAAGATGGCGCCTTAGTGTTCCTCTCTCCTCTCTCTCTCTCCCTCCCTCCCTTCCTCCCTCTGTCTCTCCCACTCTCTCTAACACACACAGCCTCCAGAATCTCTCCACACCCCGTGGACCATCACAGCCCGACAGTCTCAGGGCAATCAGATTTCTGGCATGTTGGTCAAGGGCTCCAAGAGTTCCAGGGTCCATGCTCCCCTAGACCTGGGCTCAGAAGCTGGCTTGGCACCCTTTGTCATATACTTTAAGTTAAAGTGATCACAGAGCCCACCCAGATGTCAGGGGACATAGACTCTCTCACAGTCAGAGCCCTTGTGGCCATACTAAATCCACCAGAAATCTTTAAGGCAGTGTTTCTCAACCAAAGTGATTTTGTCTCCTAAGTGGTCATGTATGGATGTGAAAGTTGGACCATAAAGAAAGCTGAGCACCAAAGAATTGATGCTTGTGAACTGTGGTGCTGGGGAATACTCTTGAGAGTCCCTTGGACTGCAAGGAGATCCAACCAGACCATCCTAAAGGAAATCAGTCCTGAATATTCATTGGAAGGACTGATGCTGAAACTGAAGCTCCAATAATTTTGCCACCTGATGGGAAGAACTGACTCATTTGAAAAGACTGAAGGCAGGAGGAGAAGGGGGTGACAGAGGATGAGATGGTTGGATGGCATCACCAACTCAATGGACACGAGTTTGAGTAAATTCTGGGAGATGGTGAAAGACAGGGAAGTCTGACATGTTGCAGTCCATGGGGTTGGAAAGAGTCAGACACAACTTAAGTGACTGAATCACAAGGGATAAACAGTGATGTCTGGAGATATTTCTGGCTATCACATCAGGGCAGGTGAACACTAGTGGTTTCTAGTGGACAGAGGCCAAGAAGGTTCCTGGACACCCAGAAACCCACAAGGACCATCTCCCAAAACCAAGAATCATCTGGCCCTGAATGGCAGTGGTGCCAAGATTGAGAAGTATCGCTTTCAAGTGTTTTTTCACAGTAAATGAGGAGTGATTGTTAAACCCCTCTCTCCCCAGATGCTCCTACAGGTTGGGTTTCAGAACAAAGACAGAATTCATCCCTGAGGCCACATTATTCAGTCATTTTAATTCAAGAGGAACACTGAACCTCTGGTGCATGCTCCATGAAGTGGGCAAACCAGAGGTGGATAAGACATGGTGCCTGACCTCCGGAGAGGCATAACCCAGAGGCGGGGAAGGGGGGAGAGCAGCAGGACAGGGGTGTACATCATTATCTGATTCAAAGAGGATGAAAGAGACAAGGTCATAGATCATAAACAGTTTTTCCTATCTCCAGGATTCACTGTCTCCTCTGTTTCCAACCCCTAGATGCTCAGCAGTAGATCAGTCAACATCTGTTGAGTGAATAAATGGAACCGAGCTCCTATATAAGGGTTGGGATTTGAGAAAATGTCTACAGCGGCTTCTTGTTGGAAAGGGCAAGGGCCCTTGCTGCCACCTCATCCAGGGTGGTTTCCAAGGTGCCCCATGACCTGTCTTGGTGTCCCCTAAAGGCAGAAGCAAAACTGTTTAGGGCCTGGCAGATAAAAGAGGTACAAAGGAGAGCTTGGGTTCTCAAGGGGATGCTGGGACAGAGGTCGGGGACCCCTGCTATAAGGTCCCCCCATTTCCTTGGACTGTGGTCTGTGTGATTCTTGGTTATTTCTCCACAGTGGTGAGCTGTTCAACTCTCATAAAAGGGCAGCTAGGAAGGGAGGAGGAACAGAAGGAAGATTAGAGGGGAAGAAGACAGAGACCAGGGCTCCAGGAGAGCATCCACAGTGGGCTCCCCACGTTGGATAGAAGCGGCCTCAGATCAGAAGGGAGGGGACTTCCCTGGCAGCCCAGTGGTTAAGGATCCGCCTTGCAATTCAGAGGACATGGGTTGGATGCCCGGGCAGGATCCCACATGCCACAGAGCAACTAAGCCCACCCACCACTGCCAAAGACCCTGTGTGTGCAAGGAAAGGTCCCACAGGACGCAACGAAGACCTCATGTGCCACAACTATAACCAGACATAGCCAAGTAAAGACATAATCGTCGGTGATCCTCTGAAGATGGTGGAGGAATAGGATGGGGAGAACACTTTCTCCCCCACAAATTCATCAAAAGAACATTTAAACGCCGAGTAAATTCCACAAAACAACTTCTGAATGCCAGCAGAGGACATCAGGCACCCAGAAAAGCAACCCATTGTCTTCGAAAGGAGGTAGGAAAAATATAAAAGACAAAAAAAGAGACAAAAGAAGAAGGGACGGAGCTCTGTTCCGCGAAGGGAGTCTGAAAAAGAGAGAAGTTTCCAAACAGCAGGAAACATTCTCACTGCCGAATCTGTGCCGAGCCTTGGAAGCACAGAGGGCAACATAACAGGGAGGAAAAATAAATAAACAATTAAAACCCGCAGATTACAAGCCCTACAGTAACTCCCCCAGTGGAGAAGCAGCGCAGACGCCTACACACACCACTAGCAAGCGGGGGCTGGGCAGGGAGGCGCAGCGTGGGCTGCATCGCTTAGAGTAAGGATCTGGCCTGAATACCCCGAGCACTATCTGAGCGAAATAATTTGGGCTAGCAAACCAGACTGTGGGATATCTACCACGCGAAAAGCCAGCCCTAACCTAAGACACCGCCAGGCCCGAGCACAGAACAAAGGACTGAACAGAGATAGCCAGCTGCAGACCATCCCCCCTCT
>NW_011494925.1:2966748-2967132 GCF_000754665.1 Bison bison bison
GAAATTCCAAACTCTACTCTAGATTTTTAATTTTTGCTTTTATGCATTTGTTACCAATTTTGTACCTTTAAGAACCCAATCTTCAGGACCCGTTTTTTACTAAGGAGTGAGATTACTGGCTTGACTGCTCTCTCCCCCTTTGGACTCTCCTTTTTCTCCACCAGGTCGCCTGTGTCTCCTCCCTAACCCCTCTCTACTCTACCCAACTCTGTGAATTTCTGTGTGTTCTAGACAGTGGAGAACACTTAGGGAACTGATTACTGGCTGGATCTCTCTCCTTTTCATTCCCCCCTTTTATCCTCCTGGCCACCTCTGTCTCCTTCCTCCTTCTTCTCTTCTCTGTATAACTCCGTGAACATCTCTGAGTGGTCCAGTTGTGGAGTG
>NW_011494925.1:2967232-2968778 GCF_000754665.1 Bison bison bison
ATCCAGAAAGTATATTGGTACAAGAAAATTGTTCTCCATACCCCTGCTGCAGTTTTCTGCCTGTTTTCTTTTTTCTTTAAATCTACACTAGCAGTAAACGTGTAATTGAATGCCCAGAAACTTCAGGAAAGAATACTTGACTGACAGATAATTGATCCTGCCATGATTATGTCAACTTAGTAAGATTTTAACCTCTGAGCCAGGGAAGCATCATTTTTAATCTGCTTCATGTGAGTCTGCTAGCAAGCTGAAATTTAGCCAAGAATATTCTAGTTACCTATATTATTATTATGTGAAAAATCCTAGTATACTTCTATGAGTAGTAGAATGATATAGGGAAAATAAAGTGATGTTATTTAGTGAGTGATAATTATATTTTATAACTTTAAAATTAAATCATCACTAAGGAAGCTTGATTTCTTATTTGCAAGAAAAGATATACAATGTTGATGGGTGTTTTGGAATACTCATCTGGAAGGTGTCTCAAATTATTTCCTGAGAAATGCAGGCTTGAAACCTCACAATCATTTTGCCTGCTTCTCTTTTACAACCCCTTCCCAATGAATGGAATGCTAAGCATATTCTAATGTTTCCTTTATACCAACTCTCAAGTATATTCCTTTCCTTCAAGGGACATACACTTTAGAACCTGACTGCCTCAATTTTAATTCCAACTTTGGCATCTACTAATTGCATAAATCTTGAATAAATACTTCACCTTTCTATATCTCAGTTTCTTTGTCTATAAAATGAACTTAATAATGATGCTTGCTTCATGAGATGGTTGTGCTTCTGTATATCCCACAGTATAGAGCCAGGTTTGATTCTGCATGAATTTACTCAACAAATGAGTGGCTCTCTATCAAAATTTTTAAAAATGAGCCATCTGAATTTAATACTTTGACCCAGGGGTTATTTAACAAAGATTTTTACTACTTGGCCTTAGAATGTTGCCCTGATTTCATATAATATGCGTGATTTGAATTTCTCCCCCTTTTTAAGAGAGTCAATGGAACCATCACAGCTGCAGTTATTTTTATTGCATGCATATAAGGTGTCCAGCACAGAGTTAGACAGTATGTGGAATATGGAAGAAATATATGCTGCAGTCCCTGTACTTAATGAGCTCAGCCTCTAATTAGAAAGGCAGGAAACAAATCCTGTATGCATGAAAAGTTAAATAGCAAAACAAAAATGTCTGAAGGACACACAAGAAACTTTTAGCATTAATTACTGGACTGAGGAAAAGGGGGAGGTTTACTGCTTGTTGATACACTTTCATACATTGTTGTTATTACTTTTTCTCTACTGTTTGTTATTTTAATGTGTTCATATAAAATCATCAAATTCTGTATTAAAATATAGCATATAAAATATAGTTTATAGTTATATTCCACGTTTTAGCACAGAGTGTAAGTGAATTTCCAAGGAAGGAGTGAGCTGCTTTCACAATTTACATTGAAAACATTTGTGGAGCACTTCAATACTGTCATAGCTCAGTTGGTAAAGAATCTGCCTGCAATGCAGGAGACCCCGGTTCAATTTC
>NW_011494925.1:2968878-2969179 GCF_000754665.1 Bison bison bison
GATCAGATCAGATCAGATCAGTCGCTCAGTCGTGTCCGACTCTTTGCGACCCCATGAATCGCAGCACGCCAGGCCTCCCTGTCCATCACCAACTCCTGGAGTTCATTCAGACTCAGAGAGAGATTATCCACAAAACTGTAAGCAGGCTTCTTTGCTAACTAAAACTTCTTGGGGGTCTGGACGGTCAACATCTGCCTGAGAAGGTGCACTGGTTGTACACCTAGATAACTGAGCGGCAGGGAGCGATAAGTCGCAGCAACCGCGCTCGCCAAACACCTCATCACCTGAGCTGCTCGGACCT
>NW_011494925.1:2969279-2969691 GCF_000754665.1 Bison bison bison
CCCTGGCAGCCCAGTGGTTAAGGATCCGCCTTGCAATTCAGAGGACACGGGTTGGATGCCCGGGCAGGATCCCACATGCCACAGAGCAACTAAGCCCACCCACCACCGCCAGAGACCCTGTGTGCGCAAGGAAAGGTCCCACAGGACGCAACGAAGACCTCACGTGCCACAACTATGACCAGACATAGCCAAGTAAAGACATAATCGTCGGTGATCCTCTGAAGATGGTGGAGGAATAGGACGGGGAGAACACTTTCTCCCCCACAAATTCATCAAAAGAACATTTAAACGCCGAGTAAATTCCACAAAACAACTTCTGAATGCCAGCAGAGGACATCAGGCACCCAGAAAAGCAACCCATTGTCTTCGAAAGGAGGTAGGAAAAAATATAAAAAGACAAAAAAAAGAGAAC
>NW_011494925.1:2971335-2971798 GCF_000754665.1 Bison bison bison
ATAACAGCTGATCTTTCAATAGAAACTCTTCAAGCCAGGAGGGAATGGCAAGACATACTTAAAGTGATAAAAGAAAATAACCTACAGCCCAGATTACTGTACCCAAAAAGGATCTCATTCAAATATGAAGGAGAAATCAAAAGCTTCTCAGACAAGCAAAAGCTGAGAGAATTCAGCACCACCAAACCAGCTCTCCAACAAATGCTAAAGGGTATTCTCTAAACAGGAAACACAAAAAGGGTGTATAAATTCAAACCCAAAACAATAAAGTAAATGGCAACGGGATCATACTTATCAATAATTACCTTAAACGTAAATGGGTTGAATGCCCCAACCAAAAGACAAAGACTGGCTGAATGGATACAAAAACAAGACCCCTACATATGTTGTCTACAAGAGACCCACCTCAAAACAGGGGACACATACAGACTGAAAGTGAAGGGCTGGAAAAAGATTTTCCATG
>NW_011494925.1:2973170-2974337 GCF_000754665.1 Bison bison bison
TAGAACTGCCTTATGATCCAGCAATCCCACTGCTGGGCATACACACTGAGGAAACCAGAAGGGAAAGAGACACGTGTACCCCAATGTTCATCGCAGCACTGTTTATAATAGCCAGGACATGGAAGCAACCTAGATGTCCATCAGCAGATGAATGGATAAGAAAGCTGTGGTACATATACACAATGGAGTATTACTCAGCCATTAAAAAGAATTCATTTGAGTCAGTTCTAATGAGGTGGATGAAACTGGAGCCTATTATACAGAGTGAAGTAAGCCAGAAGGAAAAACACCAATACAGTATACTAACACATATATATGGAATTTAGAAAGATGATAACAATAACCCTGTGTATGAGACAGCAAAAGAGACACTGATGTATGGAACAGTCTTATGGACTCTGTGGGAGAGGGAGAGGGTGGGAAGATTTGGGAGAATGGCATTGAAACATGTAAGATATCATGTATGAAATGAGATGCCAGTCCAGGTTCAATGCACGATACTGGATGCTTGGGACTAGTGCACTGGGACGACCCAGAGGGATGGTATGGGGAGGGAGGAAGGAGGAGGGTTCAGGATGGGGAGCACATGTACACCTGTGATGGATTCATTTTGATATTTGGCAAAACTAATACAATTATGTAAAGTTTAAAAATAAAATTAAAAAAAAAAGAAAAAAAAAAAAAGAAATAGTAGCTATTCCAGGAAATATAAAGTAACCTCACCTCAAAAGATTGAAGACCACAAAATAGACCATGTCTCATTTTACTAAAGACTTTGAAGGATTATAACAAGCTAGAGGTACTATTGAAAATAAATTAAAGGCCCTGATCCTTTTTTACACTGCTTTAAATTACTGCTTAAATTACTTGATCTTCTTATGCAGTGTTCGATTTGCCTTTTATTTGATCGAGGCCCACATGGTTGATGATAAAATTTTCAAGTTTGAAACTCTTCCAGTCTTTAAGAAGAATGGTAATAGATTGACTAGGCTGCTAGAAATTATCCCCTATTAACATGCTTAAAAAAATATGTGCTTATTAATGGGGTGATATGGCTATATTGTGAATATCTATAATAAAATCAATAAGGGAGGAGTAGGTATATTGTATATCTTTCTGGTGTGTTTTTAGAAAGGCTAGAAAGAGGCTATATTTATTAAGTCATTA
>NW_011494925.1:2974437-2986179 GCF_000754665.1 Bison bison bison
ACTGTTTATAACAGCCAGGACATGGAAGCAACATAGATGTCCATCAGCAGATGAATGGATAAGAAAGCAGTGGTACATATACACAATGGAGTATTACTCAGCAATTAAAAAGAACACATTTCAATCAGTTCTAATGAGGTGGATGAAACTGGAGCCTATTATACAGAGTGAAGTAAGCCAGAAAGAAAAACACCAATACAGTATACTAACATATATATATGGAATTTAGAAAGATGGTAACAATAACTGTGTATACGAGACAGCAAAAGAGACACAGATGTATAGAACAGTCTTACGGACTCTGTCGGAGAGGGAGAGGGTGGGATGATTTTGGAGAACGGCATTGAAATATGTATAATATCATATATGAAACAAGTCACCAGTCCAGGTTCAATGCACGATACTGGATGCTTGGGGCTGGTGCACTGGGATGACCCAGAGGGATGGTATGGGGAGGGAGGAGGGAGGAGGGTTCAGGATGGGGGAACACGTGTATACCTGTGGTGGATTCATTTCGATATATGGCAAAACCAATACAATATTGTAAAGTTAAAAAATTAAATTAAAAAAAAGACATAATTGTCTTAAGTGCCCAGCACACTAAAAATAAAAATCAGAAGGGAGGCTGAGATGCTGAGGCCTCAAACAAGGGGCCTCAAAAGCCCAGCTTAAGCCGTTTGCTCTTGAGGGAGGACCAGCATCTTTCATCTGGCTTGGAGCAGATGCCACATGCCTGCTGCTGGGTGAATGGTTGACTCAGGGCAGGAAGCGGGGACCGATTTTTCAGTAAACAGGAAAGGACTGATTTTCCAATGAACCAGGAACCAGTATGGGGAAACTTTAATTCTTTTTTCTTAGGTTGGTTAAAATTTTCATCATAAAACATAAAACCATACAATTCCTAGGAGAAAATATAGGTAAGTATTCTGATAAGTTTGTAGAAAAGTGCATTTTAATTCTGACACAAAAGCTAGAGCCTATAAAGAAAAAGACCGAAAGCTTAAATACCTAAAACATATTTTCAAAAAAGTTAAAGTATAACCCCTTTGCATAAAATCCATATAGTCGAAATTCAAAATGCAAACTGGAAAAAGTTTACAGAAGATATTCTATACAAATGATCGATATGCTTAATGTATCTTTTAGATTAGAAATAAATAATATAGATGGCATCCTAAAAAATCATAGGTAAAGGAAAGAATAAACTAATTGTAAAAGAATTTCCAATGAATATATGAAAAAACATTCCTCACTAGTAAAAAGTACACACCAAAACCAATAAAATGCTATAATTATCTATCAAGTTAGCAAAAAAATATACAGAATACAAATTGTTAGATTTTTTTAAAGCAGTTTAGCAAAGGCATTAATCATATACAACAATTTTGGCCCTAAAATTCCACTTCTAAAAATTCATCCTAGGCAAATTATTGCATAATAAACAAAGAACATAGACAGGGGATATTTATCATGCTGTTTATAGAAAGACAATGCATAAGCAACCTAAATGTCCAACAATTAGCAATTAGTTGAGTAAATTATGAAAAGCAGAAGGCATGGATTGCTATTTTTATTCATAATGATCACATTAATGTACAGCCACTGATAGGAAGAGATGTCTATGATCTATTAACTAAGAAGGGCAGAATACAGAAAAGTATTTATAACATGATCCAGTTTTGTTTCTGAATTGATGGTCAGAAAGAGAACTATAAAGCCTGGAATGTCTAGAAACAGGGGTTTTCTCTGATTGGTGGATGGGATACTGAATGAATATTTTTGATTTATCTGAATTTTCTCCAATGAACATTAGTTGTGTAATTTAAGTGCCTAACAGAAAAAAAAATCTCGATTATAATGTAAGAGTCCAGCAGATGCAATTAAAGATCCTAAGCACAGATGGAAAGCAGCCGGCAGATAAAAACATGTGAACATGTGACTATTACTGGGGTTTCCTATGTAGGAAAGGAAAAAACCTTTTCTCTTCTCCCAGGTTCTTAGCTGGGATCCTTGTGACAATAGACAGATGAACAAGAGAAAATAAGCTGGCATTTATTAGCATCTATCTTTCACATAAACATGGGAGAAACTCTGGGAAGAATAACTCAAATAGGTGGCTAGAACTTGGACTTCTTGACCATCTCAGCTAAATCAAAGAAAGGATGTGAGGGAGGGTGGCCAGGAAACTATGGGAAATGAGGGGGAGGTTTGCTATGCAAGTTAAGGCAGTGTCTCCAGCATGGACCAGAGTCTCTCAGGATTGAGAGACACCCTTTTCTTTCCCGGTGGGCTAGAGTCCATGGGGTCACAAAAAGTCAGATGTAACTGAGCAACAAACACTTCTGTTTCTAGTACAGAGTAGGAGACATCTTTACAAATGGAGATTTCCCTTATAAATACAAATCTTCTCTGTTATTGTTGTTCAGTCACTAAATCAGGTCCTATTCTTTTCAACCCCTTGGACTGCAGCAGGCCAGGCTGCCCTGTCCTTCACTATCTCCTGGAGTTTGCTCAGACTCATGTCATTTGAGCTGATGATGCCATCCAAGCATCTCATCCTCTGCTGCCCCCTTCTCTTCCCTTCAATCAAGAGTAGGGTGTGCACAGGGTCTTTGGTGGTTGGGTCTCCTAAACTTGATGAGCTTCCCTGGCCCCCTTAATCTTGCCTCAGGTGGTTTCCTGGATGCTCCTTCTTTGATTAGTAACTATTCAGATATGCAGATGACACCACCCTTATGGCAGAAAGTGAAGAAGAACTAAAGAGCCTCTTGATGAAAGTGAAAGAGGAGAGTGAAAAAGTTGGCTTACAGCTCAACATTCAGAAAACTAAGATCATGGCATCTGGTCCCATCACTTCATGGCAAATAGATAGAGAAACAGTGGAAACAGTGGCTGACTTTATTTTTCTGGGCTCCAAAATCACTGCAGATGGTGACTGCAGCTATGAAATTAAAAGACACTTACTCCTTGGAAGGAAAGTTATGACCAACCTAGACAGCATATTAAAAAGCAGAGACGTTACTTTGCCAACGAAGGTCTGTCTAGTCAAGGTTTTCCAGTGGTCATGTATGGACGTGAGAGTTGGACTATATTGAAAGCTGAGAGCCGAAGAATTGATGCTTTTGAACTGTGGTGTTGGAGAAGACTCTTGAGAGTCCCTTGGACTGCAAGGAGATCCAACCAGTCCATCCTAAAGGAGATCAGTCCTGGGTGTTCATTGGAAGGACTAATGTTGAAGCTGAAACTCCAATACTTTGGCCACCTGATGCGAAGAGCTGACTCATTTGAAAAGACCCTGATGCTGGGAAAGATTGAAGGGAGGAGGAGAAGGGAATGACAGAGGATGAGATGGTTGGATGGCATCACCGATTCAATGGACATGGTTTGGGTGGACTCTGGGAGTTGGTGATAGACAGAGAGGCTTGTCATGCTGTGGTTCATGGGGTCAGAAAGAGCCGAACACGACTGAGTGACTGAACTGAACTGATTCTGCCCTTTGGAACTCAGAAAAGGTCATGGAGGCTGGAGTCTCACATACGAAAAATGGGGAACAAAGAGGCCCCTGTGCCCAGGAGCACCCCCAGGGCCCTGTTTGGCATCAGAAGGGAGATCGGGAAACAGGAAAGCTCTTGCACGGGCTCCAAGGAGCCTCCCCTAGAGCTGTATCTCTTTTTCTCTTTTACGTCTATTCAGTTAGAAAACCTGGAGAAGGCAATGGCACCCCACTCCAGTACTCTTGCCTGAAAAATCCCATGGATGGAGGAGCCTGGTGGGCTGTCGTCTATGGGGTTGCACAGAGTCGGACACAACTAAAGCGACTTAGCAACAGCAGCAGCAGTCAGAAAACCAGGGGAAAGCAATTTCCATTTCCAAGGATTAACCTGATAACCGGTCAACAGCAGGAACTGAGAACACTGAGCTCTGTGTAGTCTGTTTTCATATTAAATGAGCAAACTGAATTAAAAGTGCAATTTCACATTTAAAGGAGGCTTAAGCCCCTGGCATGATGCTAGTGAGGTGAAGCAGAGCAGGCAGGCCCCTCTTCAGTCCCTACCCTCCCATAGAACTAGAAAAATAAAGCCAGATGCCCTCTCAAAGGAGATGTTTTAACTCAAAGCCATGCCTAATAATAGGCCATGTTTTACTTTTTAAATATCATTGACCTGTGATCTTACGGGTACCAGGGATGCCAACCCCACTTAAAAGCATCAAACATTATAATGATGGGCCCAAGGAACTAAGGAAAATGAATATTAAAAAAAAAAAAGCTGACTTCCTGCAACCTGAAATGAAAATATATCTATTAAGCTCCTTGTGGATCAAAACAGTCAATCCTAAAAGAAATCAACCCTGAATATTCACTGAAAGGACTAATGCTGAAGCTCCAATAATTTGGACACCTGATACAAAGAGCTGACTCCTTGGAAAAGACCCTGATGCTGGGAAAGATTGAAGGCAGGAGGAGAAGAAACTGACAGAGGATAAGACGATTGCATGGCATCACCGACTCAATGGACGGGAGATGGTGAAGGACAGGGAAGTCTGCTGTGCTGCAGTCCATGTGGTCACAAAGAGTCGGACATGACTTAGCAACTGAACAACAACAAAAGCACTCGTTTAAGGCATAGTTCCTGCCTTCAAGGAGCTTGCAGTTTTGTCAAACTTATGTAGTTTCAACAGGGAAAGTTGGAGAGATGAGGGAGGTGGGGAGAGAGAAATATCTAAAATCTATACCAGGTATCTGCACCTCCATTACCTCTCCAGTTCTCCAGATCTACCGAAGAACAAACAAACAAAAAGATTAAAAATTCCAACCCTCGTGGACTTCCCTGGTGATACAGTGGTTAAGAATCAGCCTGCCGATTCAGAGGACACAGGTTCGATCCCTGGTCCAGGAAGATTCCACACGCCGGGGGGGCAACGAAGCCCATGTGCCGCATCTATTGAGCCCATGTTCTGCAACTACTGAACTTGCCGCCTAGAGTCCATGAGCCATAACAAGAGAAGCCGCTGCGAAGAGAAGCCTGTGCATGGCAACTATAGAGTAGCCCCTGCTCCACCGCAAGCAGAGAAAGCGCACTCACAGCAACAAAGACTCAGCCCAGCCAAATACATAAATAAAATATGTTTTAAAGTTCTAACCTTCTAAACTGAAGAACTGCCTTCCTGTGTATTTTATCTTTTCCTGTAAGGAACAACCTTCTACTAATATATTTTGCCCAACCAGGCAGGACAGTGAGTGTATTCAAAATGCACACACACACACACACACACACACACACACACATTCTCTAGGCAATATACAAAACTCCAAAAGAGAAATAAGCTATCTGGGCTTAATTTATGTTTTCTTAAATATTTTATTGATGTCCTGTGACTTGCTAAATGCAAATATATGAAGGTGCTCATAGAGGAGGAAATGTTTAGTCCCTAACAACTACGATTTCAGTCTATCATTTACTGCATTTGAATAAACAGAAAAGCCATCTAAACCTTTTGAATTTAATACATTTTAATGGCCCTTTTATATTCTTCCAAAGTGCCTTCATACGTACATAATATAATGAACTACCCACCTGATTCAAATGCTCTCACTGCCTAGTTAGATGTGGAATTTGAGGCAGCATGCCAGCTGGAGAAGAGTAATAGCAGCTGTTGTAAATCCAAATGAATTTTTATAGGAAATGATATGAACTTCACATTGGATAGTTAATTACACTGTTTACTGCACACCTGCAGACTGAGTTTCATGATCTGCCACCTTGATCAGAAATGGAATAAGACATACATGAATCAATCTGGGTGATAGAGGTGTGTCATCTGTATCTAGTTATTGGAAAATTAGTTCAATCGAAACATGGGGCTTCCTGGGTGCCTCAGTGGTTAAGAATCATCCTGCAAAGCAGGAGACACAGGTTTGATCCCTGAGTTGGGAAGATCCCCCTGGAGAAGCAAACTGCAACCCACTTCAGTACTCTTGCCTGGAAAATCACGTAGACAGAGGAGCCTGGTGGGCTACAGTCCATGGGGTCACAAGAGTTGGACACGACTTAGTGACTAAACCAGCACCACCAAATAATAAGCTAAAAGGCGGGCTGAAATGGAGACATTCCTTAATCAAGCAGAAGCAACTCCCCAGCAAGAGTGGCTGAAAGCCTCTGAATTCCCCATGCTACCTGGGAGGCTCGGAGAAGGCAATGGCACCCCACTCCAGTACTCTTGCCTGGGAAATCCCATGGATGGAGGAGCCTGGTGGGCTGCAGTCCATGGGGTCGCTGAGAGTCGGACACGACTGAGCGACTTCACTTTCACTTTTCATTTTCATGCATTGGAGAAGGAAATGGCAACCCACTCCAGTGATCTTGCCTGGAGAATCCCAGGGACGGGGGAGCCTGGTGGGCTGCCATCTGTGGGGTCGCACAGAGTCGGACACGACTGACGCAACTTAGCAGCAGCAGAAGCAACAGAATATTGGAGAATGTCTAAAAGGGACCACAGCAACATTTCCTGAAAATGCACCTGACACTTCAGAGATAATTTTAAGAATGTGCTAAAACTTCACAGCCATCTCTCCAGTGGTTCAAGGACATCCTGAAAGAGGCCATGATCCAGGTTAAGGTCCACGTGAAAGCAGATGGTCACTTCTGAGGCTTGAGAATTCCCTCCACCATCATTCTGAGCGTGTACAGTGCAGAAACTCAAGAAAAATAGTGCTGATGGTCCAGAAAGGCATATTTTTGTATCTTCTGAATAATCCTCACAATAACCATGCAATGAGTGTTATTAAGCCCAGTTCAAAATTGTGGAAGCTGAGGCTGGGAGAGAGAGGATGCAACTTTGTCCAGGATGCACATCAGAAAATGCAGAAGACAGTCTTGACCCCAGAACCTGGGCTCAGGTGTCACCCTCCTCTCTCTGGCTCCCGTGATGAAGGAGCCAGATTTGAGTGATGTGAGAGCAGCTGCTTTGTCCCTCTCCTGTTTGCCTATTTCTGTCCCCTCTACCCCTGTGCTCAGTTGCTGAGTCGTAGCCAACTCTTTGCGACCCCATGGACCATAGCCTGCCAGGCTCCTCTGTCCATGGATTTCCCAGGCAAGAATACTGGAGTGGGTTGCCATTTCTGTCTGCAGGGGATCTTCCAGACCCAGGGCTGGAACCTGCGTCTCTTGCATTAGTAGGCAGATTCTTTTCCACTTTGCCATCTGGGAAGCCCCCATACTACTTGATCTTAGCCAAAATGCCTCTAACCTTTAAAAAAAACCTAACTCTAGGCATGTGATCTCTAGACAATTGAAACTGCTGAATTACACTCTCCTGAATCCACACCATGCATTGTCTAAACTGTTGATTCTTTTCCTGGATAAAAAGAAAGCCAGGTCTCCACCTCCATAAGCAATCCTGCAGGCAGATCACTCAGGCAAGATCTCTCTCTGAAGAGACAGCTGGCCAGTCTGGAGCAGTGGAGAAGGAGGCAGAACCCACTCCCCTGCCTCCATGATTCACTGGGGTTCTTTTCCCTCCAGTTTTCCCTTTAAAATTTATCCTGGCTGAGCAGAATCTTTGGAGTTGGTCTCTGGACATGAGTCCACCATCCTCCCAGATTGCTGGCTTTGCTGATTAAAAGAACTTATTTTCTACTGACACTTTTTCTCTCAATATTGGTGTATGAGCAGTGAACAGCCAGCCAAACCTGGATTGGGTTACAAATCCAGATGATAAAATACTGGACCAGAGCATATGGGGACCTTAGATCTTTGAGCCCACTGAGGCTGAGACCATCTGTATCATAAGCCAGAGTCTCAGAACACCAGGGCCTTCCTGGTGGCTCAGATGGTAAAGAACCTGCCTGCAATGCAGGAGACGTGGGTTCGATCCCTGGGTCGGAAGATCCTCTGCAGAAGGAAATGGCAAACCACTGTTGTATTTTCACAAGGGAAATCCCATGGACAGAGGAGCCTGGCAGGCTACAGTCCATGGGGTCACAGTGAGCACAACTGACCTCAAAGCACAGGGTTCCAGGGGCCTGCCCAGCTGGCAGGATTGCAGTGATGGGCATGGAATCTCATCCCCAGTGATGTCTTCACAGAATCTCTTAATATCTGCCATCATTTAATACCACTGTTTAATCTCTGATCCATACATTTAAAAGGGAGCGGGAAGGAAGATACAGTTTCCTTTTTTTAATATTAGTAAGTTTGATATTAACAAGTTTTGGAGTGATTTTAGGTTCACAGCAAAACTGAGGAAAAAGCACAGAGAGGTCCCACGTACCACCTGGACCAATGTACATGCACACAGCCCCACCACCAGCATCCTGCCCAGGGTGGCACACTTGTCACAGTGGACGAGCCAGGACCGACACAATACTATCACCCAAGTCTGTAGTTAGCATTAGGGCTCATTCTTTGTGTCACTGTTCTTTGGGTTTTAACAATATATAATGACAGATAAGGGCTTCCCTCATAGCTCGGTTGGTAAATCACCTGCCTGCAATGCAGGAGACCCGGGTTCTATCTCCGCATTGGGAAGATCCCCTGGAGAAGGAAATGACTACCCACTCCAGTATTCTTGCCTGGAGAATCCCATGGACAGAGGAGCCTAGCGGACTATAGTCCACGGGGTTGTAAAGAGTCGGACACGACTTGTGACTAAACCACCACCAATAGCAGATAAACACTGAGTGTTTGGGAGCAAACAAAGACTGGATTACCAGTTATTTTGAACAAATAACCGACTCCATTATCCACATTTTATTTACACCTCCCCATCTCAGTCCAGAGATAACTGAAAGCAACTGTCCAGATTTTCTAATTCAACTTTTGTGAGTTCTGCTTTTACTTCCCTGTTTGGCACTCTCTGCAGCCTAAGTTTTCAGCGTGATTTTGACGCTTGCTCTTTCAGTGTGTGTCATGCAGGCCTACAACCTGATGATGAAACAAGCACACGAGTAATTTACAGGAGCCAGTTGCCAAGAGGCTGCATGAGTCAGGGCTGAGGTGTTGAAGGGCAGGGCTGGCTGATCACAGCCTGGTGATCCGGCAAGTTCAGAGGTGAAAGGGTGTGTGCATGTGCGTGTGAGCATGTGCCTGAGTGTGCCGGGGCTGTGCATGGTTTGATTAGACTCCCTCCATCTGCAGGGACAAGAGACTCAAGTCTGCACTGGGATAGGATTTAGTAGAAAATATGCAGAGCAGTAAGGACCCACAGGTGGACAAGGAGGCCCCTGGGGGAAATGGATTCCGAATGCATCACCCGCCCTCGGCTTGTTTCCAGGTTACTGTGTGGTGTCTCCACTTCTAGGCTCATCTACCCACCTCCCTTTGACCAGATCGATCACCACCCATCCAGGGGCTCCTCAGCCTCAGGCTGGCCTGTGTTCTGCTGCACCAGGGAAGGGGAGATCACCATTCAAATGGGGATGATCCTGGAATGAAGAACCATCCCCTGGGGGCCCATCAGCCTCCTCTGAGAGGCAAAGGATGTCATCTGAACTCTGGGACCCCATCTGAGAGCCACTAAGGATCAAGGTAAGCCTGTCTCTCAGCACCTCTGTGGTCTCCGTCTGCAATGTCCTGCCTGGTTAAAGGTCTTCATCATCTCTGGCCTGAAGTCCAAAGGAGCCAGTCTCGTGGCTTATTGGGCAGCCACCCCCTCACCAAGCCACTCCAGGAGTTGCGAGGCACCAACTGGATCAGGACCTGGGTAGGCAGTGCCATCAGCAGGCCCTGCCTTGGCCCATGTGGCTGGGACCACCCTCCCCATGAAGCCTCTCCTCTGGAGGCTCCAGGCTGAAGGAACCAAGGAAAGAGCAGCAGATCCAAACACTAACCTCGTGATCAGCAAATGCCCCAGAATCTGCACCCCTGGGCAGGGACTCCAGAGAACTGCCGCAGGGACTCTGCTCCCTGTATCCCAACGATTGTCTCAGAATGAGTCGCAGCAGCCAAACAGTGGAGACAACCCAAGTGTCCGTCACACACTAATGGGTAAACAACACACTCTGTCCACACAACAGAATGTTCTGCAGTCACAGAAAAGAAGGAAGAACTGAAAAATGCAACAAGATGGATGAGCCTTGAAACAATACACCAAGTGACTCAAGCCAGGCATGAGGGTCACTCAGTGCAGGATTCTCAGTTCAGTTCAGTTGCTCCAACTTCAGTTCAGTCGTGTCCAACTCTTTGTGACCCTATGGACTGCAGCACGCCAGGCCTCCCTGTCCATCACCAACTCCGGGAGTTCACTCAGACTCATGTCTATTGAATCAGTGATGCTATTCAACCATCTCATCCTCTGTCATCCCCTTCTTTTCCCTCTTTCAATCTGTCTCAGCATCAGGGTCTTTTCAAATGAGTCAGTTCTTCACATCAGGTGGTCAAAGTATTGGAGTTTCAGCTTCAGCATCAGTCCTTCCAATGAATATTCAGGACTGATTTCCTTTAGGAAGGACTGGTTGGATCTCCTTACAGTCCAAGGGACTCTCAAGATTCTTCTCCAATACCACAGTTCAAAAGCATCAATTCTTTGGTGCTCAGATTTCTTTATGGTCCAACTCTCACATCCACATATGACTACTGGGGAAACCATAGCCTTGACTAGATGGACATTTGTGGGCAAAGTAACATCTCTGCTTTTCAATATGCTGTCTAGGTTGGTCATAGCTTTTCTTCCAAGGAGCAAATATCTTTTACTGTGTACGATTCTACTTGTCGAAAAAACTAGAATTGGCAAATTCATGGAGACAGATATGGACTCGAGGTTACTGTGAAGGCAGCGGGGTGGAGTTGGGGGGCGGGAGTCACTGCTTCCTGGTTAGTGGCTTTCTTTGCAGTGCTAAAAAAAGAGAGTTTTGGAAACAGAGGTACTGGTTGCACAGCAACGGTGTGAATATAACTGATGCCCCTGTATTATCAATTTAAAATGTTCACAGTGGTGAAATGTCTGCTTTATCATTTTATCACAATAGCAAAGAGAGAGGATGGAAGAACTTGTACGGAGGAGGGGGAAGGAGGCGTCGAGTGGGGCCCAAACACAGACGTTGCAGAGATGCTCTGCAGCCCCAGAGGGTCCCCGGTCTCCCTCCAGCCATAGGTCTGGCTGGACTTCCTGCCCAAGGGCCCTGCTCACAGCGCAGGTCTGAGCAATTGCTTGGTGGAGGCCCTCAGATGCCCAGGGCACCTCAGGGACTCACAAGAGTTTCTGCAAACGCCGCATGTGGGCTCCAGCCCCGCACGCCCCGACACTTTCCCACCTGCTCTGACTGATCCCAGCGCAGCGGCACAAACACAGGATGGGTGGTGAGGTTTTTCTGACCCTTTCAGACCCACCCCTCGCCCCCCAACCTCTCCATCTGGGGAGAATCCTGTGCCCACACCTCATCCCTTATTCCCAGAACATTGCGGGGCTCCTGCTTTGTAGATGGACCCCACCCAGGGTCCCAGGGAGGGCTGCCCACTGTAAAGAACGACCGGCCTCTTCCTCCCTGACCAGGGCGGGCAGCCGATGCACTCCACTGTCCAGGGAGCCCGGCACAGCTCACAATGTGCTTTCCATGCGCACCTCACCTCCACGACCATCAGGGATGCGCGATTCATGGGAGAAGAGGAAACAGGGACTCAGAGAAGTCAGGAGGCCTCCGTTGGAAGAGAACTGAGCTGGGGGAGACCGGGCCTGCCTCCCTCTCCCTGGGGTGTCTGCTCTCTTCCCCGGGCTCTGAGCTCAGCAGCAGCCCCTGCCTGGGTG
>NW_011494925.1:2986330-3010269 GCF_000754665.1 Bison bison bison
TGGGCGAGGGTCCCAGCCGGCTATGCCGGCTCATTCCCCACGGATTCGCACACCCTGGCTCCTGGGCATCCCAAGGGCACATGACCCCCGGGAATCCTGCGAAGCTGAGTTTTGTCTCACAAGCAATGATTATGGAGTTCATTAGTGCTACCCTATCCGTCTTCCGCTGTTGGTGTTGATTTTCGGATTCACCCATCACAGAGCATCTGGGCACACATCCAAGACAGATGTGTGCTTAATTACATCCCAAGCCTCCCCACTCTGCATTCACAGGCGTGTGTCCCCGAAGCATTAATCAGGCAAATGTCAGGGTGGTCCCGGGGCCCTGGAATCGCAGATAGTGAAAGTGGCTAAACTCCCACAGGTCCCTCCAACTTGGAGAGGTCAGTGTCGGTCAGATACATTCCTCTAAGGCACCTTCAGCGCTGGGAAAACAGCCTGACTCACCGAGACCCTGGGGCACAGAATACACCAAGGTCCACACTACAGTGAGGCTCGCTGGGGCGTTCACCCCAGTCCTGGGGTCTCCTGAGGACACAGTCCCAGTGTAAATCCCCACGTAAGGCTCCGCACCACGCTCCCCGCACCACGCTCCGCTTGTCCCCCGAGGGCAGCAGCAGGAAAGCCCGTCCAGTATCTGTCCACACGCGGGGACAGACTCCTGCCCTCCCCCAGGACCAGGGGCAAGGCATCACCCCACCGCTCCCAAGGGGATGACTCCCTCCTGGCAAAAACTCTGGACTCGAATCGTGTCCTAAACAGGGCCACTTTGCCCGCAGCCGGGGGATGTTCGTCAGTGACTGGAGACGTCTGAGGATGTCACAAATGGATGGGCAGCCACGTTGTACGAAGAGTGTGACTTTAGCCCTTGAAACTGACCACTGGCACCAGCGGGGACCACCTCTGCGGGCCTCTGGTCTGAGGACGCAGGCCTGAGCCTGACACTTGGAGCGGGCACAGCCTGGGCCTCCTCCTGCTCCAGATGCCTCTCTCCCACCAAGGCTCTGCCCGGTCTCCTCATCTGCCTCCTCCTGCGCCTGACTGCTCCCACGTGCCTGCTCCCGTGCCCCACCTCCTCTCCCCGGGAAGGCCTCCAGTTCCGGTCAGTCACTCAGTCCTGTCCAACTCTTTGCGACCCCACGGACTGCAGCACACCAGGCTTCCCTGTCTATCACCAGTTCCCCCAAGGCCCATCCGCTGGGCGCCCCCACCCCCGCCTGCTGCCAGTGAGCTGTGCGCCCCTTCCTCCGGGCTGTGCCTCCCTTCCTCGGGGCTGCACGTCCCTTCCTCGAGTTGTGCGTCCCTTCCTTGGGCCTGTGGGTCCCTTCCTTGAGCTGCGCCTCCCTTCCTCGGGGCTGCGCCTCCCTTCCTCAGGGCTGCGAGTCCCTTCCTTGAGCTGTGCGTCCCTTCGTTGGGCCTGTGGGTCCCTTCCTTGAGCTGCGCCTCCCTTCCTCGGGGCTGCGAGTCCCTTCCTTGAGCTGCGCCTCCCTTCCTCGGGGCTGCGCGTCCCTTCCTTGAGCTATAGGTCCCTTCCTCGGGGCTGCTCGTCCCTTCCTCGGGCCTGTGGGTCCCTTCCTCGGGCCTGTGGGTCCCTTTCTCGGGGCTGTGCGTCCCTTCCTTGAGCTGTGCGTCCCTTCCTCGGGGCTCCCTCAGGCGATGCTCACAAATTTGTTGTCACCTTTACACAGTTTTGCAGCTTCTGCTGGGGTTGTCTGTACTTACAAAAGTCCCCGACCTATTTAATGCTTCTTTGAATCCTCAGGATGAGAGAAGCCAAGGGTTAGGCTCCCATTCAGAATCTGGGCTGCAGGATGCAGCACCTGACACCTGTCCTGAACCCATGCCGGCCTGGGCATCACCCACAGAGACTCTGGCCACCTGGCACCGGTCCTGAGCCCATGCTGGCCTGGACATTACCCAGAGAGGCTCGGGTACAGCTGGTGGATGAGGGCTCCACCAGGCAAAGAGCTCAGAGCTCTCCTGGCGAGGATGAGCAGCTCAAGCTGGGGACCAGGTGAGCAACAAGAAACGCAGACTCTGGACAGAGCTCTTCTCACTAAAGAGAGGGAAAATGCCAGTGAGGAGAGGAGAGCCGCGGGAAGAAACCCCAGCGGAGGTGCCAGACCAAGGCTGGTTCACGGCCCACGTGACTTGGCAGTGAGCCAGCTGGAGATCCAGGGAGGTGTCTTGGGGGGCGGGACTCTCCCTGGCGGCGCTCCAACCAGACGGAGACACTGGAGGTGAGAAGAGTCCCTGTCGGTGGGGGAGGACAGGCGCTTGCCCAGCTGCCCTCCTTACACTCCTCCCCCTCTTCCTCCTCCTTGCACTGAACCCTCCTCCCAGGATCCACAGGCAGAAAGGGGTATGTGTGTGTAAGTCACTCAGTCGTGTCCCCATGTCCTCTTTGCATGTCCTTTGCGACCCCGTTCACTGTAGCCCCCCAGGCTCCTCCGTCTATGGGATTTCCAACGCAAGAATACTGGAGAGGTTTGCCATTTCCTCCTCCAGGGGATCTTCCCAACTCAGGGATCAAGCCTGCGGCTCAGGCATTGGCAGGCAGGTTCTTTACCCCTGAGCCATGCAGGAAGGTACAGTTTGCGCTCATCACACCTCACACCTAAAATTGAAGAGGCAGCAGCCCCCGCCCTCTGACCCCGGTCTTCAAGGTGGAATCTCGAGTATGTCCGGGCAAGACCATCATGACAGTGAAGGAAGAGCCCGCAGAACCAGTCACGTCCGAGGGCTCCTGCAGCTGGTGGAACCACCCACTCACTGTACCAGGGGCCCTTATTTTGTCTTCCTGTCCTTGGAATTTATGGCTTCCCAAGTGGTGCTAGTGGTAAAGAACCTGCCTACCAATGCAGGTAGATATAAGAAACGGGTTCGATCCCTGGGTCAGGAAGATCCCCTGGAGAAGGATATGGCAACCCACTCCAGTATTCTTGCCTGGAAAATCCCATGGACAGAGGAGTCTGGCGGGCTACAGTCCATGGGGTCACAAAGAGTTTGGACACAACTGACTTAGCAGGCACACCTTGGAATTTATTCCCACTGATTCTCTCTGCCTCTGCTTCCCAAAGAGCAAATGGGTCTGTGTGTGGACAAACAGTGATTTCTGCACTCCTGGGATGGGATCAGCTCAGGGCCCCAGCTCAGCCTCTGCACAGAGGACCTTCCGCTCTGCGGGTCCTTGCACAGCCCCGCCGTCCACAGAGCGACCAGCCGCAGAGACGTCTGAGAGCCTCGCCCGTGGAAAACGTGCATGTGAGCAGAGGATGACATTTGGGAGAGAACAAAATAGCACAACATGTAGGAAGTGATGAGGGAAGGATTATTTAATCCTTTTCCCCAGTGCTGGCCAGGCTCCAAGAGCAGTAGGCAGAAGACCAGTTTAGAAAAGTGAAAACTCATCTGAATAATGATGAGAGCGAGTGCTGGTGTCAGGAACCAGCCCAGCAAACTCATTTATAGCCTCATAAGTGAGGGAATAATTGAATCTCCCTGTGAAAATGAACATGCTGCATAAAAAGAGATCAAATTGGATTTCTCTCCCCAGGTCATGGAGCAGCAGCTCATATTTATGCTGGATACAGCGGATAAACAATTATGTAATCAAAGGAAAAGATCTCCTAACTTTAAAGCCTTATACAAGCCATTTAATCGCACTCTGTACCTCAGATTCCATTGTAACTCATTCCAGGTTGTGTGGCCTGCCCCTAGTTTTTTCTTAAGTCCTGAAATAATGCTACACCTGAGGCCAGATTCCAAAAGATATATGTTTTTATTAAAAGCAGAAATGTGGATGGGAGAGGGGTTTGGGGGAGAATGGATACATGTATATGTATGGCTGGGTCCCTTCACTGTTCACCTAAAACTATCATAAGATTGTTAATTGGCTATACCCCAATACAAAATGTCTTTGGTGTAAAAAAAATAAAATAAAAATTAAATTTTAAAAAAAGCAGAAGTAATAAGTTGCCTTCCTTGGGTTTGGCTCTGGGTAGTGAGACCCTGCATTCATTCTTGAAGGAAGACACCCAGGTTTTGTTCCAGGAACAGTCACCCTGGCAGGAGCATGACCTGGCCACTTGGAAGCACAACCGCAGGGAACACAGTAACTCAAGTCTCCCCCTTTCCAGGGAGACACTCCTGAAGTGCCTTTCCTGAGATAAATAGGAACGCAGGTGGCTTTGAACTTGGAAGGCACCCAAGGCTGGACAGACAAGGGATCCCCAAGGGTGGCAGGCCAGCATGAGCCTGCAGGGTCAGACTGGTCTCACTATCAGAGTCAGTCTCGCCTTCTCCATGGCTTAGAACAAAAATACTGTTATAGAACTAAGAAAAGCTCACTTGTCTCAGCACACCAGAATCAACTGATAGGTGCTATGTAAATAAAATATGCAGAAATTATCTGCAACAAGGGAAAAAAAGACTCAAGCATCATCATACCGGAAGCAAGAAGATCACAGGGCAAGGGTTTTCTAGGTCTGGCCGCTGGTCCACAAGTCGATCTGTGAAGCCAGACTTTGCTCCCAGGGCAGTATCACGGCAGTGCCGACGCCGCGCTCACTGGGTGGCAGGCAGCAGTCCAAGGACCGACCTGGGCAGCTCCCTCACCCTCGAGCCCCACGCTGGGCGGGGGTCTTCCTCCCTATACCTGGGGGGTAGCCAAGACCCAGAGAGGTTACCTGTCTCAGTCAGTGTCACACAGCTTGTCTGCCAGGGAACCAGGGGCCCAGAGCACATGTCCCTACCACCACTCAGTGAGGACGTCAGTCCCGACTAAGCCAGAAACTGCGAGGCATTTCTCTACCGGCTTCAAAGGCAGGTACTTCTCAATCCCAGTTTACTGATGAGGAGAGTGAGGGTCAGTGGGGTTAGGGGACCACTGACTCCAAGGCCAGGGCATCGGTCACATGTGAGGACTGGGTGGGGGGCACTGAAGCGGACCATCTGCTGTGCTGGAGCTCTGCAGGGGTTTGCACACCTCAGGGTCTGCAGCGAGGGGGCCACTGGGATGCACATGACTCTCTGGGGCTTCCTCAGCCTTAACTGGGCAGTTGTCCCCAGTACAGGCTCCTGCCCCCTGCAGCTTTCTCAGACTTCCAAAATCCTAATCTGCATGAAAACTCAGCCCATTGACACATTCTCTGGGACATCAGTTGTGTGTGCACACATGTGGGTACACATGTGATACATGCATATGCACACACATGTGCATACACCTGGATGCACACACATAGAGCACAAACCCATAGAAGCCCCACTTCAACATTCTTCTCTACTTATCTTTCTGCCAAATTCATGGTTATCCTTCCAGATCCAGAGGTTAGCTCCTCCATAAGCTTTGCCCTCCTACACTTTTCCAATCATTTAATAACCTCAGTCTTCTGGATGGCCATAATAATTGGTTAAAACTTCCGTCATGCTTCCTACTACTGATCTGAATGCGTGTGTGTATTCAGATGCTAAACAGATCGATGATAGAGACAGACAGAGAGATAGATATTAACTGGTCTACATTGATAAAATACGTATTTAGATTGGTATAGAGAGGTTAATATTTATATATAAATTTATACATTTATGTATAAATATGTCTACACAGGAACTACTGTTTCTCAGCTCCAGCACTAACCATGGCACCTTCTATTAGTATTACCTAGTACACCTAGTATTAGTAATACCTAGTATTAATAAACCATGTATTAGGTTTTGAAAATGTTTAGAGAGAGGATGCAAGGACAGATGGAAAGAAAAGAGACAGGGATGGTCCGTGGGTGGATAGATGGATGGAGGGAGGGATGGAGCTCAGTCTTAAAAGCACAACTAAGTATGGCTGCAGTCCTGTGAAAAGAGGGCATAAAATCAAGGAGGAAGGTCTGGGAGGGAGTTTCTTGTCTTGAATTGCACCACAGTCAGAAAGTCAGGGGAGTCAACCTGTGGAGACAGACTGAGCGGGCTTCACCACTGATATCCGTCCACATTTACTGACTACTTACCTTCTGCACGCTTCAGTGTCCTCGTCTGAACCAAGTGGGTTGTAACAGCGCCTCCCTCCTAGGTATTCACTGAGCTGACACGCCCCAGGCCACGAGTACCTCTCTACACCACCCTCCTCGCCAGCTCACGATGGGCACTCCAGCCCAGGCAATGCTGTCTAACACCAGAGTAAAACTTGGGAGAGGTAAAGATGGTCCCCTGACTTTGCAGGGTTTGGTCTGGTGAGGCAGATGCATGTTGACAAGAGTACATAATTGCATGGAAAACCGCAAAGAATAGCACTGAAATACACCCATTACCATATGTGAAATAGACGACCAGTGCGTGTTCGATGCACCGTGCAGGGCACCCAAATCCAGTGCTCTGGGACAAGCCAGAGGAGTGAGGTGGGGAGGGAGGCGGTGGGGGCGCTCAGGATGGACAGGACGCATGTATATTTATGGTCGATTCATGTTGGTGTATGGCAAAAGCCCTCACAATATTGTAAATTATCCTTCAATTAAAATACATAAATAAAATAAAATAAAATACATAAATAATTTTTTTAAAAACGAAAGACTCAGAGCATGCGAGAGTCCACAGTGGTTGACCCACCCTCAGCTGAGAGTCAGAGATTTTCCCAAGGAGGCTGCACACAAGCAGAAACTTGACAACTGTGAAAGCAATCACCAGGGTGAGGAGGGGGTCAGAACTAACAGAGGTGCTGAGAGCTAGGGAGCACCGAGGATGACACCTGGGGACCTGGGGTAACCACCACCACAGCAGGCGAAGCAGGCACAGGGCAGGCACACCTGTGGGGGACTTTTTCCATCAGTGGGAACAGGAAACACCTCAGAAGTTTTATGAAAGGTGTGACTATTTCTCTGCACAGAAGAAGAGATGGAGAAAAAAAATTACCTATGTGGCCTGGATGGGCTTCCCTGGTGGTTCAGCTGGTAAAGAATCCACCTGCAATGTGGGAGACCTGGGTTCAATCCCTGGGTTGGGAAGATCCCCTGGAGAAGAGAAAGCTACCCACTCCAGTATTCTTGGGCTTCCCTTGTGATTTAGCTGGTAAAGAATCTGCCTGCAATGCTGGAGACCTGGGTTCGATCCCTGGGTTGGGAAGATCCCCTGGAGAAGGGAAAGCTACCCACTCCAGTATTCTGGCCTGGAGAAATCCATGGACTGTATAGTCCACAGGGTTGCAGAGTCGGACATGACTAAGCGACTTTCACTTTCACTTTTCACTTTCCTGGTGGTGAAATAAGACTAAATTGGAAATAGATCTAGAGAATTGTTGCCAAAAACCGAAGGATTTTTAAAATGGAGCTTATATTTCATTTAAAACTCCCTAACGAAGAGAAAAATATTAAGGGCTCCCTGTCCCATTCATCAGTCTCTTTGGTGCTTCAAGCCTGGCTCTCGTGTCCGTCTGAAGGTCAACGTAACGGACAAGGCCTGCCAATCACCGCACTTCCACCCATCACCTTAACAAGCTGCATCGCGTCCAATTTAGTTTAACTGCTCCAAGGGATCATTTTTCTTTTAGGAACGTCTTGTTTTCATTATTTCAGTCAAATACATCACCTCTTGCTTACTTTGGAGTGATCGTATCTACCAGAATGTCATCAGTTACTGCTTTCAGGATTTTTATGAATATTAGTAAATCCTCGCCATGCTCATTTCTTAACTCAAACACACTTCATTAACCAGGTGTCATCAGCATTTGCCCCATCTCCTGGCTCTACTGTAGGTGAAAGTCAACTATTTATTTGGTTTCTCAGTTAGCCACCTGGGAGCAGGCTGAGGAGGGGATGCCTGGAAACACCTTCCACACCATGACGGTTTCCATTGTCCTGCTGTGTCCTCAACCTCCCTTCATTCCTCACTTTTCCTGCCTTTGAGAATGCCCGTGTTTGCTGACTCCAGCAGAGAGAGAACTTCGTAAACTTTAATCCTCTTTCCTAGTTCTTCCTCCCCACACTCCCCTGAAATCACTCCCCACACTGATTCCCCATCAAGCAGCCTCCTCCACAAACATTTTCAGAACAAATGAACACACACAGCAATTTTTTTTTTTTTTTTGCCTAGACAGAGCACAGATCCCTAAATAGAAGTAAGAAAATATACTCACTGAAGAACATCAAAACCAAGATACATGACTTATCATGTCAGGCTGGCCACAAAATTGAGAGAAGTAATTTGGCCATAAACAGAAATGATGAATATCTTTTCCAAATGGAAAGGCCCTGACAGCGAGGCTATAAAAATCACATTACTATTGTTACATATTCATGTGATGAGAAATTCATCAGCAAACAGACGCGTGAGAGGCCATAGATTCTGTACATATGGAGACCATATGCCTCAGGTTTTCTGGGAAAGAAATATTATGTCCTGTGTACCCATACATACAGTCACCCTGGCAGGGCCATGTGTCCCCAATTTCAGCTTAGAAAATACGGCCACTGGAGCTTATATTACCGCAGACCCCAGGCTGTGTAAAGAGGGTGTGTGCAGTGAGGGAGACACTGGCCATGACCCTGGCTGGTAGGAGAGAGTCCGTCTAGTTATCACATGTAGAGAATCAGCAGAGTGCATATATATGAAGATAGCACTTCTATTTTTTAAATTGTAAAACTATACTTATTTATTTATCTGGGCTGTGCTGGGTCTTCACCACTGCACTCGGGCTTCTCTGTGCACGGCAAGTGTTGCGCACTCACATTGCGATGTGCAGATTTCTCACTGTGGTGACTTCTCTGCGTGCAGAGCATGGGTGCTAAGACTCTCAAGGCTCAGTGGTGGTGGCCCACGGGCTTAATTGCTCCTTGGCATGTGGAGTCTTCCCGGACCAAGGATCGAACCCATGTCCCCTGCTTTGGCAGGCAGATTCTTTTCTTTTTAAATTATTTCTTATAATTGGAGGCTAATTACTTTACAATATCATGGAGAGTCCCTTGGACTGCAAGGAGATCCAACCAGTCCATCCTAAAGGAAATCAATCTTGAATATTCATTCAAAGGACTTATGCTGAAGCTGAAACTCCAATACTTTGGCCACCTGATGCAAAGAACTGACTTCTTGGAAAAGACCCTGATGCTGGGAAAGATTGAAGGCAGGAGGAGAAGGGGACGACAGAGGATGAGATGGTTGGATGGCATCACCAGCTTGATGGGCATGAATTTGAGTAGACTCTGGGAGTTGGTGATGGACAGGGAGGCCTAGAATGCTGCAGTCCATGGCATTGCGAAGAGTCAGACACAACTGAGCCACTGAACTGAACTGATCGTGGTGGCTTTTGTCATACGTTGACATGAATCAGCCCTGGGTGCACACGTGTCCCTCCGTCCCAAAGCCCCCTCTCATCTCTATCCCTATTCCATCCCTCGGGTTGTCCCCGTGCACCAGCTTTGACTGCCCCGTTTCATGCATAGAACTTGGACTGGTCTGGCAGGCAGATTCTTATCCACTGTACCACCAACGAAATCCAATAGTGTATATTTTTAAAAAACTTTTCAACTACAGCAATTCAGGGAAGAAACAATTAGAAGCAATCATAGGCATTCCTCAGGAAAATGTTTTGTAACTTCTCCAAATACCTTTGCACTGAAGGGAAGTCTCGCCCTCCAACTGTGGCATTAGCCATTAAAGGAACAGAAATAGCTAGAGAGTTAGAAAGAAAGTTAAGGAACAGCTTCAAGGCTGAACGCTGAGCAATTGCAGGCATGGGCTGTGAGAAGTCACAGGCTGCAATTCTGATGATCCAGGCCAATGTCCAGGAGTGACCTTCTAGCAGGAGGGGAGGAGGAGACTTGAGGCTTTCTGCACGCTGACTTTATCATCGGGACTTCTGATCCCAGCCCCTCCTTGGCTCCCACAGTCTTAGGCATAAAACTGCCAGAGTCTTTTGTTGGGGCTCCCTCTACAACAGGAGGACCCCCACATCTGTGCTGATCCACCTGAACTATGACCAGTGCGATGTTTCATGGAGGAAAATAGAACAGGGGCTGTGCTTTCTCTGAGTTAGTCTCTTGCTGGTACCACGGCAGTGAGAGATTAATGTCTCAGCCGTAACTTTCATTTGGTTCATGGTCTCCATCGGCTACTCCAACACCAGGGTAAGTCAGGCAACTCAGCTGAGTCAGGCAATGCATTTTAGAGCAGGAGAGGCCCTAGGAAATATATGACAAACTTCTTTGATCCTGGGGCACTTGTGTTACAGGACACCTACCGATAATACTCTTCGTGAAATATGGAATTTCAATATAAACTCTGAGATAAGAAAATGTGACATAACTTGCTGCAGGCCAGCATAAGCCACGTAGAGACACTGGGAGCAATGAAAAAAAAACACACACCAGAGACTCGACGCTCCCAAAACAGCCGTGGCTGTGTAGCTTATGTGACTGGATTCCAAAGGATGCGTTTGCCACCAGGACCACATTAAAGTTAACTGTCCTTGTAGATTACTCTAATCGGCTTCTTTCTGGGGTGCACTGTGAAAGAACTACACAGTTAGTGATGAAGTGTGGCTTCATACTACCTGAAGACACTTGAGTGGTCTGTCCAAAGACCTGATGCCAAGAACTCAGATTCGGGAGTAGACCCAACTTGTTCTAAAGTAGAGTAACTTGTGCCGTGGTAGTCAGTCAGACTGGATCAACCAGTGGCCCCTTTGCAGGATATGGAGTCGGGGAATCCTCTTTGGGGGATGTGCTGTCTCCTTTAACCACACAGCAGGGACTTCCCTGGTGGTCCAGTGGTTAGGTATGTGCCTGCCAATGCAAAGAACATGGGTTCGATCCCTGGTCCAGGAAGACTGCACATGCTGTGGGGCAACCAAGCCTGTGCTCCACAGCTACTGAGCCCACACGCCTGAGAGCCTGTGCTCTGCAACGAAACCCACTGCGATGAGAAGCCCACGCACCACAGTGAAGAGTAGCCCCCTTAGCCCCGACTAGAGAAAGCCTGTTCGCAGCAACAAAGACTCGGTGCAGCCAAAAATAGATAAATAAAATTTTAAAACATCACACAGTGAAACAGCCACAGCGGGGGTGCTGAAGCTCAGTCTGGTGTCTGTGGACTGAATCCTCAGCACCCGTTACAGTACCAGGATTGGAAGCATCTTAAGTGTAAGTTGCAGGCCCTCCTGACAAAGAATGTGAAGTCTTTGTGAGGACGCACAGCTTTCCAGCTAAGCTGTCAGAATACACGGACGGGAAGCAAACTGCAAAGTGCCCGGTGAACAGTGGCATAGGTGTCAGTTTAGGTTTCATCAGGAGCTGAAGCATGTTTCTAAGATAGAGGTTTGTGCCCTCAGGTGTGTGGAGAACAGGAGCCCAAGACACAGGGCAGGAAGGACATGTGAAGTTTTGCCCAGAGACTCTCTCTAAAAGGCCATTCCAGTACAATGTCATCGCAGGGGGCGGAGGAGAATTACCAGCTTTCAGGAAAGATCCAAACAGAGTCTCCACACCACAGTGGGGAGTAATTAGAAAAGATGTAAAAGCAACTGAAAAGGTGTCTCTGGTGACAACAGAAGAGAGTCAGGAGCAACCACATAAAAGGCAAGATAAAGTTTATTGAGAGTGCTAAATTCATGGCGAGAAGAGGCGAGGAGCTGCAATGAGCGCTTTTAACCAGGCAGCTGCAGGGGGCGTCTGCACTCACCCGCTGAGATGGGAGGAAGGAACGGTTACAAAGCTCCTTTTTTTTTTTATTCAGTGCCTAGTATGTGTCAAGATTTTAATATGCATTAGCTGTTGCTATCATTATTATTATCAGTAGTAATACTGTAAAGAATCTCAGTTGAGCTTATGTTTATCACTTATTTATTCATTTAATAGTGAAGAACTGACTCATTGGAAAAGACCCAATGTTGGGAAAGATTGAAGGCAGGAGGAGAAGGGGACAACAGAGGATGAGATGGTTGTATGGCATCACCGACTTGATGGACATGAGTTGAGCAAGCTCTGGAAGTTGGTGATGGACAGGAAAGCTTGGTGTGCCGCAGTCCATGGCATCACAAAGAGTCAGACATGACTGAGCAACTCAACTGACTGACTAAACAATGTCTATTGTATATAGGGTCCTGTTTTGGGTGCTATGGGGCAGTGGTCCCCAACCATTTTGGCACAGGGACCAGTTTCATGGAAGATGTTTTTTCCACAGAGCAGGGGGAGAGAGGGATGGTCTTGGGATGATTCGAGTGCATTAATTTATTGTGCATCTTATTTCTACTCTTAAAAAAAAAAAAGCTCCTTTTTCCAGACTGCAGGACAAAGAGACCAGCGACTCCTAAAGAGTCACACGGCGAACTGAGGCACCTCGGCCTTAAAGCAGTGTGCTCAGTCGTGTCCGACTCTTTGAGACCCCAGGGACTGTAGCCCGCCAGGCTCCTCTGTCCGTGGGATTCTCCAGGCAAGAATACTGGAGTGGGTCGCCATGCCCTTAAGGAGATCTCCCCAACCAAGAGATCCAACCCAAGTCTCCTGTATCCCCTGCTTTGCAGGCAGATTCTTTACCTGGTGAGCCATCGGGGAAGCTCCCTTAAGTCAATGGATTGAGCTAAATTTTCAGATGGGCTTGAACTTTGGTCTCATGGACCAGCTGAGGGCCTGCTGTGGACAAGCTGAGTGGCTGGTGTTGGCGCAGAAGATGGGAAGCATGCAGTACCATGTCCTTTAAAAACACTCCTGCCATCATTTCAGTAGAATTGGTCATTCCTCTGAGTTCATAAAATTCCTCCAGGCCCAATGCTCCCGGTGATCAGAGACCCAAGAGGGTTCTCTGAAGGGTCCTCCACAACTGGGTCATGGTCCAAATGCAGACACGCCAGGGGAATGAGAAGATAAAACAGGCTCAGCCCGTGGGCTCAGAGTCATGCTCAGCCTTGGCTTTCGGTCCTCAATGCTGAGGGAAGGGGGCACTTTGCTTCCCCAGCTCCTTTCTAGCATGCTCACTGCCTTACCCTCCTCTTTCCCAGGAACCTGAGGGCTACGACTGTAAAGACAAAGGGCTTGAGGTTCTCAAAGGAATTTCACAGAGTCAGGGACAACATGGAACACTCCTCTTCCTCCTCGCCGTCCTCCATCTTCACAGTCAGCCTCTGCAGGTAGCATCCTTCTCACCAGGTATCAGCCCGGCCTCCTCTTCTGCCCCCTTTTATGCTTGTCAGAACCCTGGTAATTACACTGCCAATGCCCCCCCCCAATAATCTAGGATAATCTCCTCATCTCCAAATCCTTAAACTAATCATATCAGCAAAATGCCTTCTGCTGTGCAAAGTACCAACTGCAGGTCCGGGGCACTTGAAGGGACTTCATTCTCCCTGCAGCACTACATCTCCCGGACCTTCACGTTCACGGGCAAACCTGCCACCCGAGGTTGCCGGGCTGATGGGGAGCAGCCGATGTTCCTCTAACTGGACACCACGGGAGCAGGTTTGGAGCGGAAGAAAGGAGGCAATTCGCTTGCTCTTTAGAACAGAAGAGAGAGCGGAGCTGCTGGTTTTACTGTTACCTCTCGTTTCTGGTGGGAAGAGACCATGGCAGAAGCAAACCCAAGCCCTGCATCATTACTCTGCCCTGAGGTGATTACTCAGCAACAACTTCACAACACACAGGAATTTAACCTCAGGATTCTAATTAATGTTCCTGAGCGAACCTCGCATGGTTAATTCGTCACATAAAACGTTTACTCCCCGAGGCTCTCCTGTTATTTTAACTGTCATGTATAAATTACTTTATTGCAGATTGATCGGTAACTAATTCATGGTCTATGGATTGAGCCAAGGTGATTACCATCAACATACTTTGTGGCCCTGAAGTTAAGCCCAAGAGCAGTTTTCTGTACAACATTCAGCTTTTACAATCATGTCAGCCCTGCTGTCTCGTATTTCACAGTCAACAAGCGATGTTTGCCCAGATTGCAAATAATCACCATTTGGCCCCAAAAGTCAGTTTGTAGGACTAACAAATCATAAACAAAGTCTACGTTGTGAATGAAACTCTGAAATCAGGGAGAAAACAATGTCCAGATGATCTTAGCTAAGGCAGAAACCTCCACTGGGTCAGAAAGCCTACATGCCTCCTTAACCCATCAAAGCTGCCACACTGAACCAGTCACACCCCAACCCCACAAATAAGCCAATTTCCAAGGGTATGGAAGCCACACTCAGAAGTCAGAAGGGCCTAAACTGGAAAGCTGCACACCCATGGGGGCCCACGTCATCTCCATGTTTGCCACCTCCTGCTTGTCACAAAGAAGTTGGCTCCACGTTCCCCATGCATGGAATGAAAGTACAGGCAGGTGACTCGAGAAGGCCTCTGCAGGACTCACTCTGGACCCAATTATCCTAACAGGTCAGTGAGCAGATACACTTCTAGGCTTGGTCTTTACGCAGTGGAGCCCACAACTCGAGTGTCTGATGAACATCTAACGAGGAGATTTTGAGTAGGACTTGGCCCCATACATCCCTGGATACACCGAGCCACTTGGATCTGGAGGGACTCACTGTGCTGTTTGCATCTGGCTCTCCTCCCTCTCTCCCCAAGGGTCCAGGTCCCTGTTCCTGGAATCTCCATGGACCCCATTCATCCTCCTCGGCCCAACTAAGTGACTGGTCTCTGAATCGGTGGGTTTCAGTTCTTTCTCTTTCTCATATAAGAAGCATTCCAGGCATAGTTCAGTGCAGTTCAGTCGCTCAGGTATATCCGACTCTTTGTGACGCCATGGACTGTAGCACGCCAGGCTTCCCTGTCCATCATCAACTCCTGGAGCTTACTCAAACTCATGTCCATCTAGTGATGCCATCCAACCATCTCATCCTCTGTTGTCCCCTTCTCCTCCTGCCTTCAATCTTTCCCAGCATCAGGGTCTTTTCCAAGGAGTCAGTTCTTTGCATCAGGTGGCCAAAGTACTGAAGTTTCAGCTTCAGCATCGGTCCTTCCAATGAATATTCAGGATTGATTTCATTTAGGATGGACTGGTTGGATTTCCTTGCAGTCCAAGGGATTTTCAAAAGAATCTTCTCCAACACCACAGTTCAAAAGCATCAATTCTTCAGCGCTCAGCTTTCTTTATGGTCCAACTCTCACATCTATACAGGACTACTGGAAAAACCATAGCTTTGACTAGATGGACCTTTGTGGGCAAAGTAATGTCTCTGTTTTTTAATATGCTGTCTAGCTTAGTCATATCTTTTCTTCCAAGGAGCAAGTGTCTTTTAATTTCATGGCTGCAGTCACCATCTGCAGTGATTTCACAGCCCAAGAAAATAAAGTCACTCACTCTTTCCATTGTTTCCCCTTCTATTTGCCATGAAGTGATGAGATCAGATGCCATGATCTTAGTGTTCTTGAATATTGCATTTTAAGTCAACTTTTTTACTCTCCTCTTTCGCTTTCATCAAGAGGCTCTTTAGTTCTTCAATTTCTGCCATAAGGATGGTGTCATCCACATATCTGAGGTTATTGATATTTCTCCCTGAAATCTTGATTCCACCTTCTGTCTCCTCACCCAGCCCAACATTACGCATGATATACTCTGCATATAAGTTAAATAAGCAGGGTGACAATATACAGCCTTGACGTACTCCTTTCCCAATTTGGAACCAGTCTGTTGTACCATGCCCAGTTCTAACTGTTGCTTCTTGACCTGACCTGCATACAGATTTCTCAGGAGACAGGAAAGATGGTCTAGTATTCCCATCTCTTGAAGAATTTTCCACAGTTTATTGTGATCCACACAGTCAAAGGCTTTGGCATAGTCAACAAAGCAGAAGTAGATGTTTTTCTGGAACTCTCTTGCTTTTTCAATGATCCAACAGATGTTGGCAATTTGATCTCTGGTTCCTCTGCATGTTCTAAATCCAGCTTGAAAATCTGAAAGTTCATGCTTCATGTACTGTTGAAGCCTGGCTTGGGGAATTTGGAGCATTACTTTGCTAGTGTGTGAGATGAGTTCAATTGTACAGTAGTTCGAACATTTTTTGGCATTGCCTTTCTTTGGGATTGAAATGAAAACTGACCTTTTCCAGTTCTGTGGCCACTACTGAGTTTTCCAAATTTGCTGGCATATTGAGTGCAGCACTTTCACAGCATCATCTTTTTCGATTTGAAATAGCTCAACTGGAATTCCATCACCTCCACTAGCTTTGTTCATAATGATGCTTCCTAAGGCCCACTTGACTTCATTTCAGAATGTCTGGCTCTGATCACACCATCGTGGTTATCTGGGTCATTAAGATCTCTTTTGTATAGTATTCTTGCCACCTCTTCTTGGTATCTTAATTAAAAGATTAATCCTTTCCTGTTTATCCAAGTCCATTCTTTTTTCATTTACAAAAGACTGTTTCTGGGCCATCTCCTCTTCCTAGAATGACTTCCCAGCATCTTCTGATGATATGTTACCAAGAGCAGAGTCCGTGTCTATCTTGCTACCAGCAAGGAGTACAACAGCATTCATCTAGATGTCATCTGGGAAAACATTGTGAACAGCTTCCAGAAGTAGTTAGAATAGACTCTGCATTGGTTACATAGCCCAGATCTCAGTAATTCAACAGGAGTTTATTTCTCACCCACACAATGCTGAGCAGCCCCAGACATCCCTCCACAAGGCTACTCAGGGACACAAGCTGAATTTCTCTCAACAAGCAGACATTTGCATAGCTACAACAGGGAAAAGAAAGAACCTAGAAAACCCAGACAAGCCTTTGAGTGTCTTTAATGGGGAGACCCCAGTGTCCCGTCTCCTGTGATTCATTGGCCAGAACCAATCACGGGCTGAGAAGTGGAGTCTTCTCTGGACCATAAAGAAGGCTGAGCATTGAAGAATGGACTCTTTTGAACTGTGGTATTACAGAAGACTCTTGAGAGTCCCTCAAACAGCAAGGACATCAAACCACTCAATCCTATTCATTAAATCAACCTGAATATTCTTTGGAAGGACTGCTGCTGAAACCAAAGCTCCAATACTTTGGCCACATGATGCAAAGAACTGACTCACGGGAAAAGACCCTGATGCTGGGAAATACTGAGAGCAGGAGAAGAGGGGGACCACAGAGGATGAGATGGTTGGATGACATCACTGAGTCAATGGACGTGAGTTTGAGAAAACTCTGGGATATAGTGAAGGACTGGTGTCCTTCTCCAATAGGGAAGCCAGGCCTGCTGCAGTCCACGGGGTCGCAAAGAGCTGGACGTGACTGAGTGACTGAACGACAACAGAGAAAGCAGGGCCTCAGTGAGCACTGGCCATCTGCCGCCTTCTAGTAAAAAGGAAAAGAGGGGGTGACCCCAAAGGGAGGGAACCCTGACTCGCCCATGTGTGACCCAAGCTGCTTCTGTGCATCAGTGTGGTGGTCTGAGGTGCCACGAGCAGAGGACACGGAGGGACAGGGAGCCCTCGGTGACAGATGGGCTGAGAGCAGAGCTGGAAGTGAGACAGGAGCCCCCGGGCCAGGCGGATAAAAGGGCCCAGGGTGGAGGAGGGTCCAAGAGCCAGGAGAGCAAGACCTTAACCTTAACTAAAGTCATTTCACTAGGGGCGTTAGAGGTGGGGGTGTTCAGCCCCCAAATACCATCTGCTGACTTAACACTCTTGATTCTGATTAGTTTAACTTCTTAATGTGCTAAATTGCTTCAGTCACGTCCAACTCTTTGTACCCTATAGACTGTAGTCTGCCAGGCTCCTCTGTCTATGGGATTCTCCAGACAAGAATACTGGAGTGGGTTGCCATGCCCTCCTCCAGGGGATCTTCCTAATCCAAGGATTAAACCTGCATCTCTTACATCTCTTGCTTTAGCAGGCAGGTTCTTTACCACTAGCGCCCTTTGGTTATAACTTGCTAATGAAGTGAAGTGAAGGTTGCTCAGTTGTGTCCGATTCTTTGCGACCCCATGCACTTAGTCCATGGAATTCTCCAGGCCAGAATACTGGAGTGGGTAGCCTTTCCCTTCTCCAGGGGGTCTTCCTAACCCAGGGATCGAACCCAACCTTGTCTACTATCACCAGGACTGCAGGCACCTGCCTGTCTGCTGCATATTCCCTGAGATGCTGGAAGGGGAAGGGCCACACAGGTGACACTCTCAGAAAGCAGAGTCCAGACCTTTGCTAATAGAGCCATTCCCAGGGGAGCAGGTAGGGGCCCCAGGCCGAGAACTCCACTGAGAATTACAGGAAGGGGGCGCTGGGTTTGCCAGCACTTAAAGGGGCGGGGCTGAGTCCCCCTTGCAGCCAACAGGGTGACCTCTCAGCTCACCACGCAGCTGTGCAGAGCGCACCTCCACTCTCCGCACCTCCTGCCCCCAGGGGTCGAGGACAAACAGGAGGGTCCTTGGACAGCCTCCAGGTCCCCAGGGAACAGAACCAGGCCATGGGGGAGGGCAGCCCAGCGAACACAGCACCACGTGGTCCTCCTTCCAACTCATTAGCACCAGGAGTGTCAAAAGCTAGCCGCCCTCTACCTGCTCACGGGTGCGCAGTAAAGCGGGAGTCTCCCCGTCAGCCTGAGGGACTCCTGCTTCCTGGCAGGAACCCTGAAGACTGAGGCAGCTGTGCTGAATCTGAAACTCTAGGCGGGGTGTCAGGAGCCACAACAAGGTTGCCGGATGCCCTGAGACCAGCCCACGGATGGCTCCTTCTGGCCCAGGTGGCCACCCCGAGTCCATCAGCTCTGCCCAGTGGAGCAGGGGGGTTTGCCCATTTAACAGAGCAGTGACTGTTAATACAAAAATAGCATAAAAAAAATTAAGAACCAGCTGCTACTAAAAAGGCATCTTGTGTGTGTATTTTGGGTTCTGAAGCTGGATACTCTTGACCTCGGTTCCCCAGCAGACTGAGGTTCCAGAATGTAACGTGCTAGATGAGCCGGAAGGAAATTAACCGCCACACCAAGAGCATGGCCCCTGCCCTCAGGGGGCTCTGCACCCTCCATTCCACCCACAGAATGAGCTTCTATTTATAGATGAGATGAGATGGCTATAAATTCACATTCGTCCACATTCCTAACCAGTAAATGTACCAACAGCTTGCTTATTAAAATCATCTGTCTCTATTTGTGTCAGGATGCATTAGAAGTATAATTAATCTCCCCAGTATTATTTCTCAGGATTTGTCCTAAGAAAGGACGTATCATCATTTCTACCAAGACACAATTTCTTGCACCTTAAATACCTCTCCCTATTCTTCTATGAAGACCATTCTCCAAGCCCAGATCAAATTCCACCTGTTCTCTGAAGCCTTCTCAGACTAGCCCAAGATGGTCTTTTCTCTAAACTGATAACGTGACTCCTCGGGTAATTGAGAATCACCTTCTCATGTGGTTGTATCTGACCATGTCTATAGGAGTATAAAATTTTTCATGCCAAAAGGCATCAAATACATCCATCCATAGTATCCAGATTAATATCACATCATGAGTGGTTGCTATGGATAAAGAACACTTGCAAGTCTTTAAGATAAATACAACAAACCCATTAGAATATAATGAGTAGGGTATGTGAAAAAGAAAAGAAACAAATTGCTAGTAGATACACTGCTACGCTCACATTCTAATAACATGAAAATGGAAATCAAAACAGTGAAATAGCGCTGGATGCTAATCAGAATGACAAATATTTTTTAATCAAATGCTAAAGAAGATGTGAATAACTGAAATTATAATAAAACTACTTTAGAGATATTAAGTATTTGACCTAACATCTCTCCCTCCCTGCATGTGTATATCTATGTGTGTGTTTCAATAACACTCTTGCATCTTAAGCTGTAAAAAAAAAAAAAAAAAAGGAAGGTGCTGATTTGACCTGAATGGTTGTGTTCCCCCAAAATCCATACTTTGAAACCCTAACCACTAATGTGATGGTATGGTGTGTGTGCTCAGCCACTCAGTCTTGTCCAACTCTTTGTGACCCCATGGGCTGTAGCACAACAGGCTCCTCTGTCCATGGGATTCTCCAGGCAAGAATACTGGAGTAGGTTGCCTTTCCCTTCTCCAGGGGATCTTCTTGACCCAGGGATCGAACCCAAGTCTCTTGGGTCTCCTGCGTTGGCAGGCAGCGTCTTCACTGCTTGAGCCATTGGGAAAGCCGGTGATGGTATTAGGAGAGACAATTAGGTTTAGACTAGGTCATAAGAGTGGCGTCCGCCTCCTACTACAACCTCACCCCGGGGCCTTATGAGGACCCAGCAAGAAGGCCAGGAAGAGGGGTCTCTGGCCAGAAACCAGCCATGCTGGCACCTCAATCAACTTCAAACCCCTCAAACAGTGAGGAATAAATTCCTGCTGTTTAACCACAGTCCACAGTACTTTGTTACAGCAGCCTGAGCAGACCAGGGCAATAGTGTTGGAAAAAATCATTGCTAAACTCATTCGGAGGACTCTAGGGTCACTGGCAGTTATACGATATTATTAGCAATGACAGGATGGAGCTAGAAAGACTGTCCTAAAGTCTTAGCTTCCAGTTTACCAGCAGTGTGACCTTGAGCAGTTGAGCCCCTTTATTTTACATCTACAGAAAGGAAAGGATTATGGCTATTAAAGGGTAGCTCTTGAAGTTACATAAACATTAGCATTTTTGAAGATGCTAAGGGCAAATTACTCAGTACTTAGTCTCTCTTTTCTTACAGGCAAAACCCTACTTTTATTCAATGTAACTAGACGCTCAGAATACTTCACACACTCAGTTCTAGCCAACAGGCAGAGGTGTGCTGCATGTTCCTGATTGATTTTTCTCCTGAAATAGACACTCCTCGTTTCCTCTTATTCCATCTCTCCTTTCCTCTTCCTCCTTCTCTTTGTCTTTTTCATCTTCTTTCCCTGTCTGGGATGTGGATGTGACAGCAGAGAAAGTGCAGCTATTTCATAACCATGAGGGGTGTGGGGGTCCAGGGCAGATAGCCCCCACATGTGCATCAGTGGCATACTGATTATTTCAAATTAAAGTGAAAGTGAAGGTCACTCAGTCATGCCCAACTCTCTGTGACCTCATGGACTATAGCCCACCGGGCTCCTCTGTCCATGGGATTCTCCAGGCGAGAACACTGGAATGGGTTGCCATGCCCTCCCCCAGGGGATCTTCACAACCCAGGGACTGAACCCAGATCTCCTGCATTGCAGGTGGCTTCTTTACTGTCTGAGCCACCAGGGAATCCCAAGAATACTGGAGTGGGTAGCCTATCCCTTCTCCAGTGGATCTTCCCAACCCAAAGTTAACTTGAAATGCAGTCAGTACAAGAGAGACAGTTTGACCCTCCTCTGTCCCCTTGAGACCAGGAAATAAATCTTCCTGTGAAGGTGCCTCCCTGCACCAGGAGGCTAAGAAGAAGACCCCTGCCACCAGAGTTTGGGACTTCAGGACCGAGAAGCTTGTACAAACAAACCTTGTTTATACCCCGAGTGGCTCAGCAGGAAAGAGTCCAGCAGCAGTGCTAGGTGATGCAGAAGACTCAGGTTTGATCCCCGGGTCAGGAAGATGCCCTGGAAAAGGAAATGGCAACCCGCTCCAGTGTTCTTGCCTGGGAAATCCCTTGGAGAGAGGAGCCTGGCGGGCTCCAATCCATGGAGTCACAAAGAGTCGGACACAACTGAGCACAGAAGCAGAGAGCTAACCAATCACTCTCTTGTGAAAGCTGGCAGAAGAAAAAAGACCCCCCAGGCCAGACAAAGGACTTCATCGCTCACAACAGCCGGAGCTTCACGTTCTCCTTGTCTCCATGTCCCCACAGGTCACCGAGAGACACGGCCAGCCTGAGACAAATGCCTGCATGTAGTGTTTGCATTACAGGAAAGAAACCCAGGGCCCCTCATGTTCTGAACAAGGAGTAAACGCTACAACAGGCAGCAAGCAAGCCAGCCCCCACCCTCGGGGAGCAAGTGGTGGCATGGGGGTGATGCGGGGGTCGCCTCCACCTCCCAGGTGACCAGCTCCAGAAATGGAGCCAGACAATCCTTGCAGCCAGAACCCTGGGCAGGAATGTGTGGGGACATGCAGGACTCTGGACGCTCTCTCAAAGGTACATCATGTTAACATTATCACATTAGATATTCTGTGAACCTCTAGATACCAAGGCTGAACTGCAATCATGGGATTCATTGATGGAACTAAGCTGGGAGATGTTAAGATATTGGTCAAAGATGTACACGCCTTCAAGAGGCTGTCAGAGTTATCACCTCCTGCTCACTCAAGCTGAGGACCCAGCTCCTCTCCTGACTCTGAATTATCTGCCCCATCACCAACTTGTATGACAGCCAAATGCTTGCCTTTCAGAAAAGATGGAGGCGCTTATGCTGAGTCAGACATACTAACTGCTCATGAGGTGCGACTTGCTTGCGGTTGTTTATTAAGATTCTGAGAAAAGGACATGGCAGTAAATGTTATTACAGCCGGCATAAAACATCAGTGAAGCTCAGAAATAAAACACAGTGTCAGCTTTCACACCTAGAGCCAAACCCAAGAGAAATCACAGTGCTGGATCATAAGATAAATCCTATAATATTTTCCAATACTTGGCCCCATTAAAACATACAGTATTTTCAAGAAATATTTCCTAAGCCCTATGGAAAAGGCTGAATGGTTCCTGGAAGTGGGGATAAATGAGCTGGGATAAAGCACTATCTTCTGTTCTTGGACAGATTTTGTACATGAAAAATAACTTATCTTATTAATGATTAGCACATGGAAGTATGTAAAATGCGTATGGTGACGTAAAATTTTTTCAGAAGTGTTTGGAGCAATATTTAAAGAAATATTATTATGGAAATAAAGCGGTGGATGAGTAGGACACAAATAACAAAGAAATGGAGGACTTTCCTGGGGTGGTGTAGTGGTTAAGAATCCACCTTCCGGTGCAGGGACTCAGGTTTGATCCCTGGTCTGGAAAATAAAACACTACATGCCTCCAGACTCCTAAACCCATGAGCCACAACTGAGATTTAATGCAGCCAAAAATAAGCCAGCGTGGTGATGACACAGCCCGGTGATGGTATGGCCCAGGCCCCGAGCAACCAGAGACTGGCCTCAGGCAGAACTGAGTTCAAATCCGAGCTCTGCCTCCTCTCTGCAGTGTGACCCTGAGCAATGCACTTACCCCCTCCCAGCCTCAGTTTCTTCATCTGTAAAATGGGGAAACAGTAGGATCCACCTCCAAAGACTTTTATGAGAATAAAATACGACGGCACTGTTGTTTTATAGGCATCATTATGTAGGGGATGACGCAGGAGAAACTTACTCCTTAGCGTTTGGGAAGAAAATTTGTCTCCCTTACATCCGGGCATCAGCTAAAGACAGTCATATAACCTAATCTGCCCCTTTTGATGTTGGCTGCTGGGAGACTGACTTAATGCAATACTTAGCCGCAGTAACCGGGTACAACACACGAGCACACACAGCATTTAGCTTCCTCTGCTTTCCTTATCACTTTGATTTTCTAGTTTAATGGTTTCCCTCAAGTATCACTTTATATCAAATTGCCTCAAGCCTTTTTTGGGGAAGCAAATGTAATACAAATATAAATAAATAATATTCATGGAGGGAAAGTAACTTCGTGATAATAAAAAATTCAAACTGCTTCTGCAGCGCCTATTTGAAATAATGCAAATCTCACTGAAGTCCTTATTTTAAAAATGTCGTGCAGCTAGCAGCAGGGCCGTGTGACTGTGAACTCGCCTGCGAGCCCTCCCATCTGCCCCACCCTCCTCAGGACGGGAGTCCCTCCTCCCCTGGCGTGCTCCTCCTCACTCTGCTCCGTCTGCACTCTTTGCTGATGTCCTGTTTTGTGGCTTGAAGCACCATTTTCAAATGAGGTTTCTCCAGTCTAAATCACCAAACTTCTTCCCTGGGCTCCAGATTCATACATCCATCTGCATCCTTAACATTCCCACCTGAGATACTAACAGTCTTTTTAAATCCAGCACAGCTGAAAATGAGCTACTGATCCCCCCTGCCCCACCC
>NW_011494925.1:3010369-3054891 GCF_000754665.1 Bison bison bison
CAGTAGCCTGTCTCCCCACGCTCAGGGTCAGCACCTCTGGTTACACTCCCCTCACAAAGTGAATGACATCTAAACCTCCCACAGTTTCCACCACAAACGCGGAAACGAGAAGCCTCTTGCAGGCCTCTGCAAGTCCCACACAATGAGACACCGCAAGTCTCTAATTTCACCCTTCACTCCGCCTCTTTCTTACTTAGACACCCTTCCCCCCACCCCACATCTCTCCCCCTCCCCGTCTCTCTCCCCACCAGCTCTTTCTGTGTCTGGACTTTGCAGTCCAGAAGGTTCTCTCTGGGCTTAGCTGGCTGCCTCGTCCCACCACCTGGACTTGAGCTCAAAAGTTACCCATCTGAGGGATGGGCCCTCTCCTGATCACCCTGAATACTCCCCGAACTGCTGTCTAAGACATCACTTGGCATCTCCCAATACCCTTCCTACTTTGGGGGAAACTCAAGACATCAGCTGTGAAGCTGAGGGTGGGGGACGGAACAGTTCTCTCTCTCCTGCCCCCCAGGAGCCGGAACTTTCTCCCTTGACCTCTGCGGGGCTAGTGACAGGGGCTGGAGGGGGCTATGTGGACTCGCGCATCCAGGGCAGCGAGAGGCCACATGAAGCCCTGCTCCCGCCTGCCCTCCAACCGATTCAGAGCAGCCGGCACGGTCCTTCTCTGTTTCACTTGACGGATTTGTATTGTTTGTTACAGAGGACTGGGGCATACTTACCATTATCAAGGATTATCTTATTTACATGTTTTTACTTATTTATGTGTTTTACATGCTTACTAGGGCTTCCCAGGTGACGCCAGTGGTAAATAATCCACCTGCCAATGCAGGAGACACAAGAGATGCAAGTTTGATGCCTGAGTCTGAAAGATCCCCAGAGAAGGAAATGGCAACCCACCCCAGTATTCTTGCCTGGAAAATTCCAAGGACAGAGGAGCCTGACAGGCTACAGTCCATGGGGTTGCAAAGAGTCGGACACAACTGACCACACACACGTTTACTATCCCTCTCGCTATCTAAAAGCTAACCCTGTCTTCATCAGTGCAATCCTGATACACAGTAGGGTCTCGGATCCTTGTCAGCTGGTTGGTTGGAATGAGTCCACGGCACTTATGAACAGAGATATTTGGAATTTCATCCACTCCTTTGTAGCCCCTCAGACGCCTATACAGATTTTAAAAAGAAGGACAAAATTTATATCTAAATTCTGGAGAAAATAAGATTTAAAAAAAATTGGAGATAATTTTGAGATGGTAAAGAAACTGATGCCAAGACCAAAAGCTACATGTTTCTGATTCATCCATTTGAATCCAAGCCAAAACTATCTGAAGGGAACCATAAACCCGGCAGCTGGGAAGTGATGTCACATCTCACATGAGGGAGCCATTCACCAGTGGTGTCCACGTGGTCACGCTCTGCAGGGCGCGGGCGAGGCTCTGCCTGCAAGGTCCTTTCTTGGGGCAAATGCCAGGTTCCATTAAAGCAAGGCTCGCGTGTGCTTCTGTTCCCTGTCACCATCACACACCGAGCAGCACCCGGGGACGATCAGGACCAGGTTGACAGTGAGCCTCCTACACGTTCAGTGATCGAAGGTATCAGGCACGTAGGTCCTGTGGGCCACCTCCTCCAGGACATTCCATTTTGGTGCTCACCCAGGAGATAGTGGCATCCTTTCCTAAGGATGCTTCAATGTCAGGTGAAGTACACTGCCTCCAGGGGACAAATTGGAATGAGAATGACAGAGATTAATTAAACTCTAGGCTCCAAAACTTTGGCCACCTGATGTGAAGAGCCAACTCATTGGAAAAGACCCTGACGCTGGGAAAGATTGAAGGCAGGAGCACAAGAGGGTGACAGAGGATGAGATGGTTGGACGGCATCGACTCAATGGACATGAGTTTGAGTAGCTCCGGGAGATAGTGAAGGACAGGGCAGGCTGTCGTGCTGCAGTCCATGGGGTCACAAACAGTCGGACACGACTTAGCAACTGAACAACAAGAAATTCAAGACTCCATGACGTGGGATAACACACAGCTCTTTCACCAGAACCACAGAGAACCAATGGCTGCAGCACAGAGCTACCGTCAGCATCAGTAAACAGCTACCTGAGAACATGAAAGAAAGGACTCGAGCTCGTCAAGCTCCCCCTACTTCAGGAAACTTTCCAATGGAAGTTGTTGCGTTTTTTAACATCACAGATTACCTTGAGGGAATATAATGGATGCTGTAGACCCTTACTCCTGAGAAGTGCGCCACTGACAACCCTGATGGACACTTCTCACAAGGTTAGTGCTTTTGTGGTGCATCTGAAGCAAATGCTGGGGGTCCCCAGAGGTCCTCAGGACCAGTTGAAGAAGCTTAGCAACATTAAAAGAGTCTGAAGGAAGCAGCAGGGGAGGAGGGCGGTGGGGAAGGACGAAGCCAGGATTTAGGAAAGGAAGGTGTGAAAGTCAGAGCGCCCCAGGGTCAGGAAGCATCGTCTCCCCTTCTCCATCTGCCCAGTAGGGCAGGGGGACCCTTTCCTGCACTTCGTCTTCTCCATCTCTAAAATGACAACAGTCGGGATGGCTGAGTCCAGGATCCCTTCCAACCCCCAGATCCAATGACACACTAGAGTCCTGGCTGAAACTTGCCCCTCTGTCAAACCTTCAGCACACTGACAAAGTTCTTTAGGAACAAGAGCAACCCCCCCCCAAAAAAAAAAAAAGGCACTAAAGTCTCCTACCCTTTTAGGAAAAACATGAAAATTCCAAAAATAAGGCTTTCCCATAAATAGCGATCTGCCTGTCTCAGTAGGTAGCTGGAGTTGTCACTTGAAAATAAATGCAAAGATTCAATCAAGAAGCTTCATAAATATTCCCTGCTCTGCCTCCCACCACCTCCGTAACACCCTGCGAAGCACTCCATGTGACAGTGAGCCGGTGGGTCTGTCTCCTCACGCCGGGGAGATAATTGCAGGGCTACTAATTGTGCTCCTGGGAATTAAGTGGGGCCAGCAACCTCAACAAGAAACCCTGGCCTAAAACGATTCCAACTCACCTAGGAAACTCCATTTAAGTGGAAACACAAAGCTCTCCAGCTTGTGCGGTAAATCAGAGAAATGGTTCGAGCCACACCTGCTGACAAGGAGTGAGAACCTCCATGCGGAAGCCGATGGCGTTAACTCTGACCTACAGAGTGCCTCCTTGCCCCAAGGAAAAGAGTCCTCTAAAGTCACTTTTTGTGGAGGCTAAAATCTTGGATATCTCCCCCTTCGTGGAAAAGTTTGCACGGATGGCTTTGAACAGCAGGGCAGTCCATACAAGTTAAGTGTGAATATGCTGTTGTTGTTGTTTAGTCACTAAGTCATGTCCGACCCGTTTGCGACCCCATGGACTGTAGCCCTCCAGGCTCCTCTGTCCATGGGATTTCCCAGGCAAGAACACTGGAGTGGGTGGCCATGTCCTCCTCCAGGGGATCTTCCCAACCCAGGGATCGAACCCATGTCTCCTGCTTTCGCAGGCAGATTATTCACCACTGAGCCCCCCAGGAAGCCCCCCAGATGTGAACACACAATCTCTCTTTTTCATTTTTCCTTCTGAGGAAACAAAAACCTAAAATCCAGCAAATAATCATGCTGGTTTGAATGGTGTTGACTTTTATAAAATTAAACTTCAAACACTTTTTACTTTATAAAATGTCTTTAGGCAGCACTTTAATATTACATTGTAATGGGAGTGGCACTCCAGTTTTTCTGATCAGCGGTTTATCTACTTGTCATTAAGTATGTATTTTCACCCCTGGAGAAGGAAATGACAACCCACTCCAGTTTTCTTGCCCGGAAAATTCCATAGACAGAGGAGCCCAGCCTATGAGGTTGCAAGGGTCAGACACAACTTAGCAACTAAACCACCACTGTCATAATAGTAAAAGAAATCCACTGAGAAGTGTCCTCATGTCATGCTTTTCTTCTTTACTAGTGGGTGTTACCTTCAGACCGAGGGTCTAATTATTTCGTCTCCCAGAGGCTCCCACTTCTAAGTCCCACCCCCCACCCTTACCCAGATCTCATCTCACAGCAGGGCTGGTAAGGATCACAGATCCCTCCCATCACTAGGCTTTATTTCCTAGAGAGAGTCCCTCAGAGCTGGCTGCTCACAAAACAATCATTTGTTTCAGGGCTATTAAGGAGCTTCCATTAAAAGAAACGGACCAGGACGGGCATCATTTTTCTAGGATGAAAAGAGGAATTGTCACGAAAGGCAGCCGTCATGGAGCCAGTGGGCAGGTGGAGGGCCAGCTGTCCTCCCAGCTTTTCTCTGCAGAGAAAGCCATTCGTCCTGAAGGCCAAGGTCAAGGCGTGCTGGCCTGGGATGCCCTGCATCTGCATCCTGTCCCATGAGCGCAAATCCAGCTGAACCGCCCCTCCCCTCCTCCAGCCGTGCCAGGTGCCTCCCTCACTGAGGCTATGCAGCTCAGCTGAGTGGTGAATTCTTTGGACCACAATTTGGTGCCCATGGGTCAACACCGTGCTGGGCACTACAGACACACAGCTCCCACTGCGTCCAGAGCCCAGATTCTGCAATGAAACGTGTGTCCCATACAACAGAAAACGTCTGATTTATTTATCTTTCTTCTAAGAGCAATTATAAGGGAGCAAAACAAGTTAGAAGGCAGAGGGCTCAGGTCTGGAGGGAATTTATTCAGACTTCATACTCTAAGGATAATAAAAGGCAGTAAATCCTTAAACTAAACAGAGTCAGCGGCAGGGAGCCGCTCAAAATTTATCCTCTTCTAGATTAGCAACGATTCAATCACACCGTGATTTATTTTAAAATACAGCGATTTTCATTACTTCATGTGTTTCAAAACACTCAGTTTAAAACAAAGGACACAATCCTTTCATGTTTTTTTTTCCGACACTAGTTCTTAGATGTTTCTTCACCGCGGCTGAGAAAGAGCTTCCTCGGCTGAAATACAACTACTGCATCCATAAAGCAAGTACATTTATTCTTTATTGCACATATAATGCATGAGAATGTACATGATTTTGCAAACTAAGAACTTTCTGTGAATTTAGTGAGAAAGTAAAGAGCCATCTGCATAGACAAAGCTGAGAGATTGATTCTTGAATGTAGAGCAAACTAGAGAAGTGGGGTACCCCACTTCACCCTGGGGTACACCTAGGCTCCCCTTCACCCTCTCTCGATTTCTCCTCATTCGCAACATCTCTGTGGGCTGACACCATCCTCCAGAAAAGACCTAGGAGGAGGGAAGCGGGAGCCTTGGGTCCTGACAGGTGAGTCCAGGATGGAGCAGGGCCAGGACCAGCAGGGTGAGCAGACAGCTTGGTCCTGCCCCTGTGGCTCCTCCTCCCCAAGCCCTCCCCCCAGGACGCAGTCCTTTCCATGATGTATGGACATGAAGAGCCTTTCCCACCCAGCACAGCTCCAGAGATTCCCATTCAGTGTCGGGTTGCCAGAAAGTTCGTTTGGGTTTTTCCCTAAGACCTTGCAGAAAAACCCAAACAGACTTTCAGGCCAACCCAGTATTAATGGACTCACATGCTTTTCCATTTGATAAATATGCAGTGAACAGCCAAGAATTCTCCAGAGGTCTGTGTGCTGTAAATTAAAACAATGGGTAAATGCTAAGTGAAGTTCATGGTGGTCGGTGCACACGAAATGTGGACAGGTGCCTCCACGTGAGGCCATGTGAATGCATTTTTGACATTCAGCTCGGACACACTTGCCTTCTTCCTCTTCCAGGGCCATGGGGCTTGCCCCCGAAAGCTGGACATTCAATAAAGCCCCCATAATAAAGCATGTTCAGTAAAGCCACTACTCCACACTCTTTAATTTAGCCCTAATTTATGGTAATTAGGGTAATCACATTCTATTTTTATCAGAACTCCTGGAAAATTCTAAAGGGTTTTCTTAAATATATATTCAGTTCAGTTCAGTTCAGTCGCTCAGTCGTGTCCAACTCTTTGCGACCCCATGAATCGCAGCACGCCAGGCCTCCCTGTCCATCACCAACTCCCAGAGTTCACTCAGACTCATGTCCATCGAGTCAGTGATGCCATCCAGCCATCTCATCCTCTGTCGTCCCCTTCTCCTCCTGCCCCCAATCCCTCCCAGCATCAGAGTCTTTTCCAATGAGTCAACTCTTCACATAAGGTGGTCAAAGTACTGGAGATTCAGCTTTAACATCATTCCTTCCAAAGAAATCCCAGGGCTGATCTCCTTCAGAATGGACTGGTTGGATCTCCTTGCAGTCCAAGGGACTCTCAAGAGTCTTCTCCAACACCACAGTTCAAAAGCATCAATTCTTCGGCGCTCAGAATATATGGTAAAATTATATAGTTCTTATTTTAGAGTGTGAATTCAGTCATTCCTAACAAATCTATGAAGTCCCAAAGTAAAGACCCCTCGTCTTAGTACTGCTCACAAGTAGCGGCCTGGACCCAGGGGGTCCTACCTGCCTGCAATAGTGTAGACTAGAACAAGAGCCAAGGTCATTGTCCTGGGTTTGCTAAAGAATCCACCTGCCAATGCAGGAGACACAAGAGACATGGTTTCCATCCCCAGGTCAGGAAGAGCCTCTGGCGGAGGAAATGGCAATCCACTCCAATATTCTTGCCTGGAAAATCCCATGGCCACAGGCGCATGGCAGCTCACAGTCCATGGGATCACAAAGAGTTGGACACGACTAAGTGACTGAGCACACACACATGCACACACACAGCTGAAAAAGGTGGCCCTGAGGCAGAACCCTGGGTGGGAGGATGTATCAGGAAGTGTATGCAATTTCCCCCAAATTGTCCTAAACATTTCCTATGTCCAGAAGCACATACTAAAGGCAAGTATGTCAAGTGACATGTAATATACTAGAAGAGACTTTTCATGCAAAGTTGGATAACTATATATCTGGTTTAAATATAATCCTTCTTAAAGACAGGAAGATGACTAGTGATTCATTAAAATAACTCCCCACGGTAATACATATAAACCATTTCAAACAGAAGCACCCTGTTTTTGCAATGCCCTATAAACACAATCTATGTGCTTTCCTTATAAGCTTCTGTAGCATTTAACAGCTCTTTCTGGTTCTGATATCACCAGCAATAGAAGTGGTAATACTAGTAGTAGAAGTTCCACTTCTAACCTCCAACTCTTTCTCAACTTTTTTGAAGGTCATAGACCTTGTTGAGAATCTTTTGAAAGTCACGGACATCTCCTCAGTGTGGTGGACTGATGTACATATTTTGATTAAATACAAATAAATATTCATAGCCTAATTATAAAATACAAAGAATGACTGCTATGCATTTAATTGTACTCTCTCAAAACTCATATGCTGAAGTCTAATTGCCCTGTTGTCAGAATGTGAACTTATGCACAGAGAGGGTCTTTATAGAAGTGATCAAGCGAAAGTAAGGTCTGCAGAATGGGCCCTAATCCAATTTGACTGATGACCGTATACAAAAGGGAATTTTGCACACAGAAACAGACAAGGGGAGACCAAGGACAGGTGCACAGAGAGAAGACTGTCATCTGTGAGCCAAGGAGACAGACCTGGAATGGACACCTCCCTTGCAGCTCTTGGAAGGAACCAGTCTTACTTGGACTTCTGCCCTCCAAAACTGTGAGAGAGTAAATCCCTGTTGTTGAAGCTTCCTGGTCCTTAGCAAATGATACAACAATCTTGTGAGGTTCTTTCATGTTGATATGTGTACCCACAGTTTGTTTCCATTACTGTCTGAGCACACCAGAGTTTATCTGTCCACTCTGTTGCTGGTGGATTATTTGCAAAACTTTGCAGTGTTGAATGATGCTGCCATGAACATAGTAATGCATGCATCCCAGTGGTTATGTATATGAGTTTCTCTAGATGCCCAGCACTAGAATTGCTGGATCAAAGGTATATGTTTTTATCCAGGTTGTTTGGAAAGTGAATGGGTCAATTTTTATACTCAGCACCAGTATATAAAGGGCTCCTGCTCCTCAAACTTGCCAAAACTTAATATCATCAGAGTTTTTTTCACTCTTACCAATAAGCCTGGTGTCAGAGTGTATCTCATTAGATGGATATAGAGACAATTTCATTGACTGACTTGCATTTAATATTACTATCATCAGTATTTATGACTTTTATGTATTGACTTTTCAACTCATAAAAAAATCATGTAGTATGATTTAATGTGAATATCTTCTATCTCAAAAGCTGTTTATGAGATGAGCTTAGTTCCAAATGAGAGAGTTTGTTAGCAGCCTCCCCAACACCGTCCACCCTCAGTGACTCCGCAAGATGCTCATCTCCACGTAGAATTCTGCATTCAGGGTAGTGGTCACCATGGCAAAATGCAGGCCTGAGAAGGAGAGCGTGTGGAAAACAAGTGCTATGCTGATGTAATTTTATATCAACGTGTATAAAATATATCAATATATCAATCAATTCACCCTCGTGGCTATAATTTTTTATTATTTTATAATTTGGTACAGTGAGGATTTGGGGTTTTTTTCCTTTATCGTTTTTGATGATGATGAAGTAGAAATTCAGCATAAATAATTTGAGAGAGACAGAGAGCATACAGAAAATATGCATATAAAGCTATAATCACACCATCAGAGAAGACGGCTTTTAAAATTCACATGGAGGGACTTCCTGGTGGCCCAGGGGTTAAGATTCCACCTTCCAATGCAGGGGACGTGGATTTGATCCCTGGTGGGGGAGCTACAATTCTACGTGCCACGTGGGGCAGGACAGTAAGCGGCACTAGAAAACTTGAAGGTGCTAAGTCGCTTCAGTCATGCCCAACTCTTTGCAACACCATGGACTATAGCCCCCCAGGCTACTCTGCCCCTGGGATTCTCCAGGCGAGAATACTGGAGTGGGTTGCCATTTTCTCCTCCAGGGATCTTCCCGACCCGGGAATCGAACCCACATCGTACGTCTCCTGCACTGGCAGGTGGGTTCTTTACCACTAGCGCCACGTGGGAAGCCCTTAGAAAACTTGAATACCTCTATGCAAAAGAAAAAAAAACAGCAACAACACCTAACCAGACCTTGCACAATATACAAAGATTAACTCAAAATGGATCACAGACCTAAAGGTAAAACCTTAAAAAAACAAATAAATAATAAAATAAAATTCAAGTGTGCATTGAAGTTGATAGCCCCCAAAGGTGGCTGCCATCAATGTCTTTTCATCGTGAGATGCACTCCCGCTCTCCCCACCTCCACTGAGCAATCTGACCTCGTGCCCCACCCTGACCCATGTATCGGGCAGAGGCAGCACTGTGCCAACTTTGGGTCTAGTCTTTAGGAGATCTGGAAGTTTCCACCTTTTCTCCAGGGAGGAGTGAAGTGGTCACCATGTGAAAGCCCCAACCACCTTGGCCCACTGAGATGCTGAGACGCCTCAGCCAGCCCTGTGGAGAGGCCACGCCGGAGAAGCACAGCCCCAGAGCTGCGGGCGGAGGCTTCGGGACCGGAAGCCATGCCCAGCCCCCGCTGGACAGTCACGTGAGGGGCCCACCTGACCTCAGCCAACATGGTCACGCTGCAGGCGTGCCCCAAACAGGCGCTCCCCACACACGTGGGTGCGTGCCTGTGAGCGTACTAGACTCTGCGTGTGTCTCTAGAAGCATTTCCACTTGCAGTGACTCTCCACGGTCCTTGGTCAGGTGACATTTTCAGTGGCTCCACTCTGTGTCCTCGTGAGGCCACACGTGCTGATCCCAGGCAGGCAGGTGGCTTCCCCATTGTCCCCACTACACCTGCCTTCTAATGAGTGCTCTTGTACATAAATCTATGCATGAATACGTCACCCCATCCTTTGCATGAATTCTGGACATGTAGTGAGAGCCTCCGAGGGTTAAACGTTGTTGATGGTTCTATTCAAATTACCTTGAACAAAAACTGCCCCAACTCCCCTCCCACCAGCAGTGGACAAGGGTGCTGTTCTCCAGGCTTGTGAGCTAAGGATGCCGTGTGCTTTTTAAATTAGTCTCCTTTGATTTGGCGGATGAGAAATCACCTCCCGCTGTTGTTTTAGTTTGCCTCTCATTATAGAGGGTTAGAGCTTTCTTCCTGAGGGTGAGACGCCCGTGGTCACTGCACTCTGCTGCCCTGACCACGTGACAGTGTCCTACACAAGGTCGTCTGACAGCCAAGGGCAAATGGAGGTGGCCACGAGGAAAATCGCACGATGGAAGGAACACGTTAATACACGATGACAGGGGTAATTTAAGACTAAGGCCTAAAGAGTCATAATCAATTTTTCTGACAGAAGAATTTCACAATCCATTGATTTAAAATCACATGGATGGATGGACCATGTTTCTAGAGCATTTGTACCTGCCACTTATATTTGCTACCTATGTTTATAGGAAACTGCCACTTCTTGGCAAATCATTAATTGGGAAAATAGCATTTCAACCCGATTAAACTTCTAAAACTTATTTTATGCTATAAACTTTCAGTAATAGGAACTAATTCTCAAATTCCTGAGATAACTGCATCATCTGAAAGCATCTCCATAGTGCCTAGTACATGGTCAATGTTGGTTTCTGTTCTTTGCTATTAAACTCCATGATTGGGTAAAGAGAACACAGAATTCTAAAGTTGCACGGTCAGTCCAAAAAAGAGTTGTAAAATCTTCCAAAGAACCAAAGAGGTAGTTTTTGTCTCCTGTATAATTTAACACAAGTTGGAAAAAAGGAACAGGCACATTTTGAAAAGCATCAAATATGTCAGAAATGCAAGAAAACACTGTATCATCTCTATATTGTAGGTTCTAATGCAGTTTCTGATTATTCTAATAACTCACTTTTATGGAGAGACCAAGTTATTATCAAAGAAAATGATATCCTGTTAATGTCTTATTAATAACAATTACATCTTCAAAAATTGATATATAAGACAGAATTCAATTGGTTCAGAAAGTTACAACTTCAACAGTATCATTTGCTTGGAAGTGTTCTGGTCACAGTATGTCCTTAATTACTGTAATTCTCTTCCTTGTTTGAGTCTGAAATTACACTGCTGATACCGCTTTAGTGACAAAAGCACTTTGAACAGACAGAAAATCTCAGATATGGCTTGTGAGTCTCTTTTGATTGGAAGCTTGTTGACTGCAGCTGCAATATTTCTGAGTTAAGCTATGCTCATAAGTTCTCATTTTCGCTGGAACATTTCAGACTCCGTTGTTTTGATTGCGATATTGTCCACCAGGATGGGCTTGTGATTAATTCACATTATTAAGATGACTAACGCGCCTTTCAGATGGCAGTTGAATACCCACGGCAAGAACAGCCTTGAGAGTGATCTGCCTGCAGATGGAGGGGGAGCGAAGGTTACGTCCTCTTTCCTTCTGTAATTCAGCAGGACTGAACAGGATGCACTTGGCATCTGGCAGGTCATCGTGGTTTCTGGAGGACCCTGCAGTGAATGGCCTGGTGTTCCCAGGAAGAGCAAGTGATGAGGCCTGGACACAGTCAGTCACTGATGGGGTAAACAGTGGAGTCCCAGACAGAAGGAAGTCGAGAGTAAGACTCTCGTAGAAATAAACCTGAGATTCCTTCTGAGCCCACTGCATCTTTGGAATCCCACCCACGTACTGAGTTAGGGGGTGGCTCTCGCAGACACTCTGCATTGTGTAAGAGCTGCCACTGACCCAAGTGGACTCACAGAATTTTTTTTTTTTTTTAATTTTAAGAGTTTGAATTAAAATTTTTAAAAAATCCACCTGGACACAACTGTTCTGGTACCACCTACTTAAGCTCATATAGGGTGGGGTTGGACGAGTCTCACACCCAGAAGCCACTCGCTTGCCAACATCACGAGGGGGTAAGAGCTAACAAGCCTGAAGGAAACCAGGCCAGAGGGAGACCATCAAGCAGAAGCCCCCAGGAAATGAGCTTGTTGGGGGGACAATGGCTCAGAACACTTCCCCAGCATCTCCAAGCCTATACTCAGGAGCTCCAGGACTCTGCTGTATCATTAACTCATTCACCTGGAAACCAGGATGACCATGAGACCCCGAGTACCAAAGCCACAGGCCACCCCTGCCCGTCCCACCGCCATCTCGGGGGTCGTGCTGACAGGCATAGAGAAGCCAAAGAAAGCTTCTCCTCTGTGGCTCTAAAGTGACCCTCCCAAGTCCCTTTGTCAGCTTTGGGTATAACCGAGCTACAGCTTGAATCACAAATCATTTTTTTAAACTGGATGTTCTTTCACCATCTTTAAATATAATTCTTTCTTTGAGTTGCTTATTCCGGATAATGCAAAACCATAAAATCTGGAACCAGAAGATGTGGGCTCAACTCCTGGCTTTATCACTTTCTGTCTCTGTGATGGGAAGTGACTTAATCTCCCTGGATCTCTATCTCCTCCTTTAAAAATAGAGAGGACAGTAATGTCAAGCAACTATTTCCCTTGCTACCTACTTTCCAAAGCCTTTGCCAATTGCCCAAGATGGAATTAGTTTGAGCGGCCCTTGGTTTATTTCTCTGTCATAACAGGAGACCCTGAGATGGCTAATTTCAGGTGTTGATTGGACTGGGACACAGGTACAAAGACAATTAGTCAAACATGATTCTGCCTGTGTCATGAAGATGTTTCTGGATGCAGTGAACATTGGAACCAGAACACTGAGTAAAGTGGATGGTCCTCCCCGTGAGACAGGGCCTCATACAGTCACTGGAGGCCTGTACAGAACGAAGAAGCAACCCTCCACCGACTGCCTGCCTTTGGATTGGAACATTGGTTTTTCCCCAGCCTTTGGACTCGAACTGAAACATCAGCTCTTTCTGGGTCTTGACCCTGGGGATTTGCAGGTCTTGGGCCATCTCCACCTCCATAATCATATGAGTTAATTCTCTATTATATAATCCCTTTTTGTATAAGTGCCTATCCTACCAGTTCTATTTCTCCAGAGAACCCTGACTAATAGACACGGTCTATTATAATTCTCTGTGCACTCTGGTTTTTTCCATCAGCCTGTGAGGGCTTCGAGGGCAGCGACTGTCTCACAATTACAAGCACACAGCACAACCCTGCCCCAGAGCAACTGTTCAGTAAACGTCCAATGAATAAATAACTGTCTTTTATATAAATAAAATAATCATAAGTACTTTGAAAATGGTACATACAACTCTACACAAAAATTAGATCTTTCTCCATGTCAGTCCCCAAACTCACTCTTCCTGGAGAAAATCAAATCAAACTGAGATTCACTTATTCTAATCTTTTCGATATTCCATTAATCTTGCCTCTTTGATAATGAAGGATCACCTCTTATGGGTGTGGCATTGTTCCAGGCACTGAGGCAAAGGATGAGACAAGATCCTTGAGAGTCTGTTCTAGTCGGGAGGTGAGAAGCAAACTTTAAACAAGCAAACACATAAGTAAACAAGGTCAGCAGTAATGACTGGACCCCCGAAGCAAGCAATGCAGCCGTCCTGGGTGTAGGGGCCACGTTCTCCTGGACCGTCAGCTTCCCGCTAATGAGAACCCTCTTCTGTTTTTCCCAGTATTTCCTGAGCCCAATTTCAGTTCCTTCCACCTCAGAAAGGAGCTTTAAGCAAAGTCTGAATTCATTCAAATTAATTGTTCTAAAACAGAATTTTGATCACATTATTCTCTTGCTTAAAAAGCTGTGTTGGTTTCCCTTTTTCTACAGAAAAATGTCCAAGTGCCTTATTGGCATTTCTCTGCAGTTTGTTCTAAAATCGTCTCATTTTTCCAGCTTGTTTATCTTTGGATTTGCTGCCCAAATTCACTTTCGTGAACACCCCCTCTCTCACCCCCAAGCCACCAGAACACGGTTCTCACTTCCTCTGACCTTCATGTCCACCCGTCAGCAGAGTCCATCATTTAAGATCCAGATAAATGATCTTTGATATCCATTACCTTCCTCATAAATATTAATCCTTTCCCTTCGTGGCTAGAAGAAAACATCTACCCCTCCAAGGCTCACAGCACTTGGTCGAAAAATACCTTATGGCATTTTTCTGGCTTTGCCTGGTATTATCATTTTTAGGGACATCTCACACCCTCCATCTGGATTATTATTTCCTTGGAAGAACAAATTGTTTTATCCAATTATGTTTTTCCCATAGTCCAGTACAAAATAGTGTTCAATAAACGTCTGCTGAATAGATGAGTTTGGTGAATAAACAAATGGCCCAGCAAATAAAGATGAAGCAGTCCAAACTTTTTTGTATTTTTCTACTTCAACTGCTGATATTTTATTTATAATAAGTCATATAGATACATGAATCACTCCTTATGGAGTCTGGTAATAAGTAGTCATTGCAGAAGTTCTGAAAGTAAGAATAACTTCTTATCAAGACTGATCATTTTGGTGACAATACAGAAAATTATGTGCTGGGCATAATTATGAGCCATTTCCTACAACAAAAAACTTAAGTAATTTTGAAGTTCTGTTTTACAAAAAAAATTTAAGTTTTTGACTCTGGTCAAAACTTGCACAATTACCAGGTAACACTTCCTGACAATAAGACACCCACGACTCTAAAGGTAGCATCAGGGTTTGAACATCCCTCCAGGTGCCAGGATGTGTAGCCCAGTGGACGGTCAGCATGGTGGTGATGCTGCCTTAGGTCATGGGGCCCCAGGGGAGCAACCACATGGTCCCCAGGGGACCACAGCCCCGCAAGCAACCCTTGACAAGACCCGGAGAACTTCTCAGCTCTCCATCTGCTGCCACACAGGATCATCAACAAGTAAAATACTCAAGGCATAAACTTTTGGGATATTTTGTTTCACAACATGAGATAATTGATGTGTTGCCTATAAGTAAGGAATGAGCTGGGAAAGACTGAAGGCAAAAGGAGAAGGGGACAGCAGAGGATGAGATGGTTAGATGGCATCACTGATTCACTGGCTATGAATCTGAGGGAACTCTGGGAGATAGTGAAAGACAGGGGAGCCTGGTGTGTTATAGTCCATGGGGTCACAAAGAGTTGGATGGACATGACTTAGCAACTGAATAACAACAAAGAAATACGCAGAAAAATACATACTTGCATTCATGACACTCTAGTTAAAAGCTGAAAACTAAGTATACATTTGGTAGTATGAATGCGTGTGTGCTCAGTCACTTCAGTAGCGTCCGACTCTTTGCAACTCTATGGACGTAGCCCACCAGGCTCCTCTGGCCATGGGAGTCTCCAGGCAAGAATACTGGAGTGGGTTGGCATTTCCTCCTCCAGGGGATCTTCCCGACCTAGGGATCGTACCTGAGACTCTTACGTCTCCTGCATTGGTAGGCGGGTTCTTTACCACCAGTGCTATGAATAGATGATCCCAAAAAGGTAAGGAGCATCACCATTTAGGTGAATTAAAGACACAAAAATCACCATCCATTTGACAAAGACAAATGTATATTTAAGGGTAATCAACAAGAATAAGGATCTACTGGGGTGAAAACAGGTGATGAAGGGTAACAGTTTCATAATACAACATGAAGTAATGCGGGTAACAGAACGATGCCTTGGAGTAAAACCCAGAAAGGGGCATGTATGGACCCATTGCAAACCTGTTATCACCTGAGGAATGAGGCTAACCTAACTCTCTGCCAATAGAAACAAAAATGACTGCTTTTTGAGGGATGCTGAACTTAGATTCCTTTGCAATTTAAGTTCTCAATCCACGTTAAAGAAATCAGAACTAGAAACCACAGTTGATGGACTGTGCTGTGGTTTATGCAAGAAACACAACACAGACTTGCAACCTGCACTCAGAGAAGAAACCCGGAGCTTACTCAAACCCATGTCCATCGTGTCAGTGATGCCATCCAACCATCTCATCCTCTGTTGTCCCCTTCTCCTCCCGCCTTCAATCCTTCCCAGCATCAGGGTCTTTTCAAATTAGTCAGCTCTTCGAATCAGGTGGCCAAAGTATTGGAGTTTCAGGTTCTGCATCAGTCCTTCCAGTGAATATTCAGGGCTGATCTCCTCTAGGATGGACTGGTTGGATCTCCTTGCAGTCCAAGGGACTCTCAAGAGTCTTCTCCAACAACACAGTTCAAAAGCATCAATTCTTTGGTGCTCAGCTTTCTTTATGGTCCAACTCTCACATCCATACATGACTACTGGCAAAACCATAGCTTTTCTTCAGTTAACTACCCAAATATCAGATAGCTTCCGGTTATGGGTTTCTTCTGTGCTGGTTATTGTACAGCGTGCAGAATTTGAGGTTTTCAACTGTGTCTTGTCTGTGTGGCGGGATCCAATCTATGCCCTGAAGAAAATGGGAGCTTTAGAATGCATTTTCCTGTCCTTCGCCATTTCCTGGAGTTTGCTCAAACTCATGTCCACTGAGTCAGTGATGCTATCTAAACATCTCATCCTCTGCCGCCCCCTTCTCTCTCCTACAGGCAAAGTGCCAAGGTGGAGGGTAAAAATGCTTTCCTTTGGGGTCTAAAACTCCTTAATCTATACCTTTCGTGGGAATCCTTCCCCCTTGGGTGCCCCTCAAGCCCAGCTCAGCTGACCTCTCTGCCCCTTCTTTTCCCCACACCAATCACCTTGTGGGTCTTAAAATAATGGACATTCTACCTTTCCCATGCTCCTGCTAAAACACGTGATCAAAATAAGGCCACCACCTTTGACTTATCAAATGCTTTTTTATCTTCCCCAAGGCACCTGCCCACTGGCATCCTTGCATTTATTCTTCCCAGGGGCCTTAGGGCCCTCTGAGTCACAGTGAGCAAATAGTGATGAGAACCAAAGGCCATGTCAAAGGAAAAAATGGAGACAGTGGATAATAAAGCTATAAATGCAAAGCTTTGGGACTTCACCATTCAAGACATCTATTGGCTTTTCAAATATTAAATAGCAATTATCTCCTCAACCTGCAATAAGTACAAGAAGGTTAAAAAAAGCTTGCCAAGCTGGTAAAAACAGGCCACTGTATGTTCAGAGGTAACAGCCAGGAACATGCTACCCAGTAAACCAATTCAGGCTGTGGCTGCAAACTAACAATGGATGCATGCATTTGTTCATTAATTACATTTTTATTGGGCATTTACCATGTGCCAGGCACTGTGGTTTATAAGGGCTCCAGGGGGAGGGAAGCTGCTCAAATATCTCATCTGCCTCTCCCCTTCAGCAATGCTCTTCCTCCAATGCTGGACCAAGCCTCCCAGCTGCACCCAGAAACAGATGTGGTAACTGACCCTGCCTGGGGGGAGCCAGCACCCCAATTCTAGCGTCAGCTTATATTGCATTTGCAGTAGGAATGGCTGGTGAATGGGAGAGGGAGCCCTAGGAGCTTCAGAAATCTAGGGGCAGATAGTAGATGTTTTCCAATATTTTCATCTAAGTTCCCATCTTTCTACTGCAGGGTTGTTGTTGTTCAGTTGCTGAGTCGAGTCTGACTCTTCGTGGTCCCATGGACTGCAGCACGCCAGGCTTCCCTGTCTTTCACCATCTCCCGGAATTTGCTCAGACTCACGTCCATTGATTTGGTGATGCCCTCCAAGCATCTCATCCTCTGTCATCCCCTTCTCCTCCTGCCCTCAATCTTGCCCAGCATCAGGGTCTTTTCCAGTGAATCAGCTCTTCTCATCAGGTGGCCAAAGTATTGGAGCTTCAGCGTCAACATCAGTCCTTCCAATGAATATCCAGGGTTGATTTCCTTTAGGATTGATTGATTTGATCTCCTTGCAGTCCAGGGGACTCTCAAGAGTCTTCTCCAGCACAATTCAAAAGCATCAATTCCTCACTGCTCAGCTCTCTTTATGGTCCAACTCTCACATCCGTACATGACTACTGGAAAAACCAGAGCTTTGACGATGCAGACCTGTGTCAGGGAAGTGATGTCTCTGCTTTTTAATATGCTGTCTAGGTTTGTCATAGCTTTCCTTCCAAGGAGCAAGCGTGTTTTAATTGCATGGCTGCAGTCATCGTCCTCAGTGATTTTGGAGCCCAAGAAAATAAGGTCTGTCATTGTTTTCACTTTTTCCCTTTCCAGTAGAGTCCTATTTTCAGAACTCATTTCAAGATTTCTGAACTGATGCAAATGCCCTTGAAATGCATCTCTAACTAGAGCAGCAGGAACTGAGTCATGGTGTGGCACTCACAGCAAGCCCACTGATTCATCGTCACCTAAACTGGCACCTAGTAAGGATGGGCCCCAGGTGGCTCAGGGCAGCTCTTGTCTTCATGAGGTTTTGTAGCTCTTCCCAGTCGTACCTGGAAGTGACAGCAGAGTTCTGAGTGTGAGATCTAAGGACCCAGTCATACACCACTGGTCACCTGCTCACAGCAGGATTACATCTGGTTTTGCATCCATTCTAAAGAACAAGGGACCTAGTGTGGTCTAATATGTGATAATCTCATGTACAGAGCAAAAGACATCACAGCAATCTCATTGTCCTCTTGTTGGACAATCTGTATAAATTTATATCCTCAAACTCAGATCACAGACACCTCCTCAATCCAGTCATTCTATTTGTTATGTTCACATCCTTTATTCAGACTTTCAGGTGTGAGGGATTGGCATGGAAGGGCTGGGGGAGGGGGCTGTCTGAAGGTCAGAGGGGCTGTCTGAGGTCAGAGGTCTGTTCTTTCACAGTGTTCTTCAGAATTTCCAGCTGATGCAGTAAATGAGATTACAGGTGTATGTATATTTACATCTCCCGGCGGGAGATCCAAGAGGGAGGGGATATATGTACATATATAGCTGATTTACTTCATACATAGCTAATGCAACGTTGTAAAGTAGCTATATTCCGATTAAAAACTAATAAATGCATACATATATATCTCTTTATAAAAATAAAAAAACAAAGCCTTCAAACTTTACATAAACTACAATCAGGAAATCACTATGTAGTATGTCTATGAAATATGATACGTCCTTAATAAAGAACAGTAGAGATCTTAAAATCTAACATACATAGGTGATGGATAATAGATGCATAGATAGATATGGATGGATAGATATGATTATATATATTGATGACAGTTTTAACTGACATATGAAATATTTCAAGCATAGTCACTTGGTCACTTCTTACTATTTTGCCATATTGTCTTTATATCACTGTTTTGTGAAGAATTCTCAGTCCCTTAACCCTTTCCATCCCTCTCTACCCAAATTTAACCACTTATTTGAAGTTTATTATTCTTATACATGTTTTTAATGCCTTAAAAGCATTTTTCTATGAATGCATACTTCCAAAAATATATGCAAGTTGGTTTTAAATGTTTTTAAATGGTATATAAATTGTACCATATTCTCATGCTATGTCTATGAGATTTATTCATGTTCATGCATGTAGCTCTGATTCATTCATTTTAACTGGTGTATTGTGTTATATTTTATGAATATACCCAATATTTTGTTCATTTTCCTATTGATGGACATACAGGATTTTTCCAGTTTTTCCAATGGTGTTATCACAAACAGCACATTATAAATATTAAGGATCTCTCCTTGTGCACTAGTCTCCCTTCCATACATACTGAGAAATGGAGTTGCTAAATTGTTGTTGTTCAGTCACTCAGTCATGTCCAACTCTCTGCGACCCCATGGACTGTAGCACACCAGACCTCCCTGTCCTTCACCATCTCCCGGAGTCCACCCAAGGTCATGTCCACTGAATCAGTGATGCCACCCAACCATCTTGGCCTCTGTCGTCCCCTTCCCCTCCTGCCCTCAATCTTTCCCAGCATTGGGGTCTTTTCTAAGACCCTTAGAATTGCTAAATTATAGAGTCTGAAATATTTAAAATTATGAGAAATGCAAAATTACTTTCCAAAGTGGTTGTATCAACCACCAGCAGACCATATGCGTTTCTAGTCTCCACGTTCTCACCAAGACTTGGAATTGTCAGATCTTTTCATCTCTGCCAACTGGATAGTGTGAGCTGGTACCTCACTTGGGTTTTATTTGAAGTTCCCCGATGATGCAGATCTCCGTTCATGTGTTCAGTGTCGACCTGCAGTCCCTCTCCTGTGACTTTTCTGTCTATAGTGCTTCCCAGGTGGCTCAGTGGTAAAGAATCTGCATGCCAATGCAGGAGCCGCAGGAGACACAGGTTCCATCCCTGAGTCAGGAAGATCTCCTGGAGGAGGAAATGGCAACCTACTCCAGTATCCCTGCCTGGGAAATCCCATGGACAAAGGAGCCTGGTGGGCTACAGTCTATGGATTTGCAAAGAGTCAGACATCTGTCTATACCCTTTGTTAATTTCTATCAAGTTTCTGGTCTTCAGCTTATTGCTTTGAAGGAGTTTAATATATTAAACATAAATAAAATATTTAAGTATATTTGCTTAAATATATTTACACATTTATATTCAATAAATACTTTAATATATTTATCAGTTATATGCTTCACAAACCTCTCACAATCTTTGATTTGTCTTCTCATTTTTGCATGAATGGAAGTTTTGCTTACAGACAATTGATTTAATCCTCATTTTCTCCTATGGCTTGTATTTTTTATGTTTTTCATTTAAAATCCATCCCTACACCGAGGTTAGATATTCTCTGATGTTTTCATTTCAAATTTGAAAGTTTGCTTATGTCATTGGTCTACCTAGGCTATATTTTTGTGCAGATTGTCTAATTTTAATTCTGATTTTTTGCAAATGGGTATCCTATAGTCCCAGTACCATTTATTGAATAGTCCATATTCCCCACCTGATTTATATGGCTACCTTGCCATTAACTTGTGTCCATTGTGCATTATTTTGCTTCTGTGTTCTCAATTTTGTGTGTTTATAAATCAAGGTTTTGCCCTTGAGCTACTTCCCACACTGTTTTTACTGTAGCTACAAAATAAATCTTCAAAGCATCTCCCGCTACCTGCTTCTTCAGACTTGTCTTCTCCATTCTTAAACTCACAGCTTTCCACATGGCTTTTTAATTAGCTTATAAAGTAAAACTTTTTTTCTTGCAATTAGATTTCAATGGTATTGAATTTATAGATTAACTTATTGAGAACTGACATTATTAAGAGTCAGTCTTTCCATGTATAAAAGTGATAACTCTCTATTTATTTACATTTCTATTGATGTCATTTGAGAGAGTTGTAAGATTTTTCCATAAAGGTCTTACATATCTTTGGTTGGGTGTTTTCCCCAAATACTATATAGTTTGTTTTTATTTGGGTGAATTTAGAGGGCAATTACAATAAAGCATTATTTAATTAAACTTTCTGATTGTTGGTTTTTAAAGGAATTAAATTGATTTTTACACATAGATATTTTTCCAGAAGCCTTAATGAAGTTTCTAATTTTAATAACTCCTCAGTGGGTTAGTGTGGGTTTTTGATGTAGAAAGTCATATCATTTACCAATAACAGTTTGATTACTTCTTTCTGGTCCTTATTCATTGTTTCCCCCTTTTCCAGTCCTACTGGCATGCCTTGGACCTCCACCCAAAGCATTCACACAAAGTTCACAAATGGACAAAAGTAAAGCATTTAGTAATGGATGCTTAGATTATTAAAGAATGAGGACAAATAAGAATGTGATAACCTAAAAGTCAGGACGGTGGTTATCTTTAGGGAAAAGAGTGTTTTGATGGGAAAGGCCCTGAGGACTCAGGGGCTGTGGCAATATTGGGTGAAGGTCAGTCATGATTTTGAATTACAGTAATTGTCAATCTGTGCATTTTTCCTTCATGCAATTTCTATATGTGTGCTACAATTTACAATTTTAAAAATGTTTTTAATTGTTTAAGAATGAATTGGACAGCATTCTCTGTCTTCATATGCTCTAGAACATTCTGTTGACAGCTAGTGGTACTCTCTGGCCCTTAAATATAATGTAAAAAAGCAGATTTAAATAGTTTGAACTTTGCTGCTTTTTAAAAAAATATATGGGGTTTTGATTACTGATTGATTTTTCAATGATTACATTCTATTGACATGTTCCATTTCTTATTGAATGAACTTTTGCTATATTTTTCTAAAAACTTCTTTTCTGTTGAACCAGATTAGTTCCTAATGTTCTCATGTTTGTGAGTTTCTGTCATATTGGTACTTCCGTCCACTTTTCCATTGCTATTGTTCTCTGTACCTGCCCCTCTGAGGGTGATTTTTATTTTCCTGTTTGTACTTTGTTGTGTACTTTTAAAAGTTCTTACCAAAAGTGTGTATTTCTTTTATAATCCATAACAATCTAAAAAGCCTATTTCAATTTGGGGAGGAAAAACAGTCAAACGTTTGAGAATTCTTTCATAATGTGAAAAAGCACCTCACCAAAAAAATCTCTCCCTAATGTACCAGACACCACTGAGCACGCCGCGCATATGAGCTCAGTTGATCTCGTGTGTTGAGCTGCAGAGAAATATCAGTGAAAACATCAAACTCATAGGTCAGCATTTAACTGCCAATTTCTTTGTCACACCTCGCACACCCACAGGCTGTCAGGCTCACAATCTCTTCTTCATCTTCCGCACCGTCTGGTATTAATAGACGGTAGGACACTTCTGCGGTGACCGGAGTTGGGGTGCATCAGCTGTGAGGTTCCCAGGTGGTGAAAACAGGACTTACCGCAATGTCCCATAGGAAATTTCATCCCAATTACATACATCTTCCAGAGAACAGCTGTGGCTGAGGAATTTCACAAAAGCCACATTCCCCCAAAACGAAGCCATTAACTCCTCTGGACATCCATGGCCATAAAACGTGCTGGGAGGGCAGATCTCCAGCACTCATTTGCTTCTAAAAATAACTTGCTTCATCCCATAACAAAGCACTGCTTTTCTAATGGATATTAGCGGTTTAATTGTTTGAGTCAAGCGGGGCGAGGATGGTAATTGCATTCACTTCTACAAATGCTCTTGGACTGGACATTAGTTGACTGCTCTGTGAGGGATGACATCATCATGTATCTTGCCCTTGGCAAACTTTAAAGAAGACTGGAGGCTTCATCAGCTCCTCGTGCCCTGTCTGCGGGCTTTAGGAGGGCGCTCTCCCGGTCAGCATCCTCTTCTAGACGCCACCCTCAAGGTCATTCTGAAGGTGAACCGCAGAGTTGGAACCAGGATACAACACCCTCCACGCCTGCGCCGAGGCCCAGATGGTTCCTGTGAACACTGCAGCCACAGCGCCATCACGATGCTCTCAACTTCCTAAAATGGGACGTTCTCAGCTGCCTTCTGCCTCCCTCGTCCACACGGCTGATGCCTCCCTCTCCAGTTCTCCTGGTTCTGTGGCTGAGGAGGAAGGAGAGAATGACGCGGCAGGCTCAGTGCCATCTGCAGCTGCGTGTTATATATATATCAGATTTCCGATCCCAAGGTGGGCATCACTGACTTCCTCCCATGGAACAACTTCGCTAAGATTCCAGTTCAGCAAGCGGAGAACAGAGCTAGGAGCCTGGCTTTCATTCCTGGGGAGTTTTTGACTCCCTCATTGAAAGCTGTCCGGGAACTCTCATTCGAACTCTGAGAATTTCAGCCTTATCTTTGAGTTAAATAGATGTGGAAAGGTAAAAACAGAGAAATTACTGTTGAATCATAGACAAATTTTATTCCAGGCTCAAATGCAGTAAATGCTGTAAAGAGACAGGTAAAAAGTTGCACCCGCTCTGTACTAAGTATCTGTTGTGTTGAATGGAACAACTTGGGCGAGGGGGCAGTTTGAACAGAAGCAGCTCTCTCTCCTCTATCACAGCTGTGGCCTCTCCTGTGTTTCTCAGCACTGGACCCTATCGTCCCCCGGACTTTCTCAGGGCACACACCATTGGGTCCACTGGGATTCCTCCACTCACCACTGGGTGATCTGTCAGACTTTACACTGCAGGTGAATCCCTGGTGGCCTTGATCTACAGCTCAGAGCTCTCAGGAAATACTTTGCCAGAAAATTATTCAAGGTGGTGCTAGTGGTAAAGAACCCCCTTGTCCATGCAGGAGACGTAAGAGGTAAAGGTTTGATTCCTGGGTCGGGAGGATCCCTTGGAGAAGGGGATAGCAACCCACTCCAGTATTCTAGTCTGGAGAAGTCGATAGACAGAGGAGCCTGGTGGGCTACAGTCCATGAGGTCACAGAGAGTCAGACACAACTGAGCAGCTAACACTTCCACTTTCCCTCTGTATTCCGTCCAAGGATCCATACTCAAGTCCTGTCATGGGGCCAGGTTTCAGTCCCAAACAGAACATTCAGGGAATAAATTCCTCCATGGCCCAAGCATCCACAGATTGGCGGGGGGACACGCCGCCCACAGAAGTAATGTTCCCTGTTGCGATTAGGTTTTAACATAAATCACAATGACGGAGATGCATGGTTACACTTCCTAATGTAACAACGCCCTTGGGGAATAAATGTGACGGTGACATAAATCCGTGAGATGACATCACGCTGCTCTCTGCCTCCGGAATGAAACGTTTAACCTTTTCCTAATAATACCAGTGTGGAAAGGTTTTCCATTTTTTGTTCTACCCTATGAAACAAAGTTTCACCAGCTGGCAACTTTTTCCTACAGAAAGCTTTGAGAATCTCTTTAAATAGTAGTTATAGGACTCCCCTGGTGGTCTAGTGGTTAAGAATTCGCCCGCCAATGAGGGGACACAGGTTTGATCCCTAGTCTGGGAAAATCCCACTTGCCACGGAGCACCTAAGCCCGTGTGCCCCAACGACCGCAGCCTCTGGCTCTAGAGCCTGTGCGCCACGAGGAGAAGTCGGCACTGCGCAAGCGCATAGTAGCCCCACCCTTCCGCGACTAGGGAAAGCTTGCCTGCAGCAACGAACACCCAGCGCATCCAAAAATAAATAAAACAACAGTTGTTGTTTTTTTTAATTGTTAAAGTAGTTACAAATGTACCATAATCATCTTCTCCTGCAAGAAAAGGGCGTGTCCAGCTGACGATCCGGCATCAGGCCGGCCTGTCGGGGCCGCATGAAGAGCACGTCGTGAACTGAAGCATCAGCTCCGCCACCAAGCTGCTATAGAAACAAACCTCTCTCACCTGACCGTTCGCTCCACTTAAGCAGAATGGAGATCATCGGGGCAAATGAGCAATTTAGCAGTGGAACCTTAGCCAACAGAATCTTATCACATAAAGGATCTCCTTCTGGGAAAATGGGTGGATGGCGTTTGTAAATCTAAGTGGTTCCAGATACCACTTAGTATCTTGTTCCATGACAACTGCAATTTCTTCCGCCCTAACCGGAGGCAAGAGGTCAATGTGCATTGGAAAAGCACAAGAACTAGGAGCTACAGACCTCCACTGGGGTGTAGGCTGTGTGTAGATAAAAGATCAAATAATTTTTATTGCAGGCTCCATAGTCCAGTGACATCAGAATTTAATGGCACGCTGCAGGTACTCGACACATTAAATCAATACAGAATGTTTTCACCCCATCATTTTAACCCTGAGGGTGTTTAGACGCTATTCACCAATAAAAACATTTCCCTTAGAATTTAGCAACATTAAATGCCATTAAACCAGCATAATCCTTGATCAGCTTTCTAGAGCACGCAAGAAAACTGTGTGCATTTTTTCACTTTCATCAGGAGCAATCCCTTTCCATACATATTTCACTGCACAAATTTAATTTCCTGATTTTTTGAGTCCCTATCAAATTAAACAAATTAACATTTTTTTTTTTTTTGGCCACTAAGCATTTTCTTACAAGCTCATTATTTCTTCCAAGTCTAATGTTCTTATGTGAAGATTTAGCTACTATCAGTTATATTTTGGGTTTTCTATTTCTACCAAGTCTGAATTTTCCTAATAACGTATGCAATCAAAACATCACTGCAGCTGAAATGGTCAAGTCCAGATATTCTGCTTTATTTATGCATACATTATATAAGTAGACTTCCCTTTTTTCTCATGGGCATAATCATCCATGAGTGACTGAAATCCCCTTAGTAGCTCAGATTACTCCTCAGCTTTCTTTGATTGATGCATTGAGACCTGCCTTGGCTTCCCTGTAAAAGCCACCCCGGGAGGACCCAGTGGAAATCAAGCTGACTCTGGGCATCTCTAGAGGGGAGGGGACTATGGCCAATGAGTGACATTTCTCTTCTCTACAGGTACTCAGAGGCAGGCGTTGGCATGACACGGGGAGGGATGCTCAGCATGAGTTATCAGGAAAGGGACTACGTCCCCTTGACAATGAGGATCGTGTTTCTAAAAGAGTTCAAAAGGGTGCCTGAGTCCAGTGCCTGTCAGTGACCTCAACACACGGAAATACTGCCCAGGCTGTCTTTTGAAAATAGTGGTTGTCATTGTTGTTGTTTAGTCACTAAGTTGTGTCTGACCCTTTTGTGACCCCATGAACTGTAGCCGGCCAGGCTCCTCTGTCCATGGGATTCCCCAGGCAAGAATACTGGAGTGGGTTGCCATTCCCTTCTCCAGGGAATCTTCCCAACCCAGGGATCAAACCCGAGTCCCCTTCCTTGGCAGGTGGATTCTTTACCACTGAGCCACCAGGGAAGCCCCTCATACTGTCTCCCAGAGCTTTCTTATTTTGCTGTTCACATTTTCATCTACAGTCTAGCAGGGATGTGTTTCTGGGTGTGGTGTAGTGGGTCCACTTTTCTTTCCTCCAGACAGCCACCTAGTCATCCCAGCATCAGCCATTAAAGCCCACTCTTCTCCTCTGCTCTGAGCCACCTGTACCATCAAACTTGTCTCTGAGTTCTGTCTTCTGCTCCGTTTATCCGTTCTTGCCTTGCATCAAAGGGCAGCCTCATACCTCCTGGCTTTACACCAAGCCCTCCTTGTGGTAGAGCAGGCCCTGCCTCCCTGGCTTGTTCACAGTGACTGAGTTACTCTCAGTCTTTCCATTGGTATATACTGGTTTCACTGATTTAAGGCATCAGTTCAGTTCAGTTCATTCAGTTGTGTCCCACTCTTTGCGACCCCATGGACTGCAACACGCCAGGCTTCCCTGTCCATCACCAACTCCTGGAGTTTTCTCAAACTCATGTCCATTGAGTCAGTGATGCCATCCAACCATCTCATCCTCTGTCGTCTCCTTCCCCTCCTGCCTCCAATCTTTCCCAGCATCAGGGTCTTTTCCAATGAGTCAGCTCTTCGCATCAGGTGGCCAAAGTACTGGAGCTTCAGCTTCAGCATCAGTCCTTCCAACATTCAGGACTCATCTCCTTTAGGATGGATTGGTTGGATCCCCTTGCAATCCAAGGGACTCTCAAGAGTCTTCTCCAACACCACAGTTCAAAGGCATCAATTCTTCAGCACTCAGCTTTCTTCAAGGTCCAACTCTCTATCCATACATGACCACTGGAAAAACCATAGCTTTGACTAGACAGACCTTTATTGGCAAAGTAACATCTCTGCTTTTTAATATGCTGTCTAGGTTGGTCATAACTTTTCTTCCACAGCATGAAATGGGTGTACAAAACTCTTTCCAATTTAAATGTCTGCTTCAGGAAAGGCATAACTCTTTTAAACAGCTGTATCCTTGGATTAGGCAGAAATGGCTTCATTATATGTATTTATTTACATGATGCTAACTACCTACCTGATGACATTTTCTCAGGTCTTACATGTCCCCGATGGTCCTTCTGCCTCCCAGAGCCACAGGACACGTGGTATAACATAGAACACGTACACGGCACCAGTTAAGGCACCGGCTCCAGAAAGGGGCGAGTCACGGCTGTGTGTACCTGTGGGTATTTACCCTCTGAGCCTTGGCTCCTTACCATATGAGGTCATCATCGTACCATCTGCCCCACAGGTTTATTAAAAAGCTACAAGTAAAGCTTGTTGCACAGTGCCTGGCATACAGTAAGCTCCCGCTCTTTAGTGAAAGTTTTTATTATTAATCGTGGTGAATGTCTCAGTTTCTCCCCAGGCAGCATTAAGTCAGGGAGCGAGCACAGGTGTTTCATCTCAAGTCCGCGGACGCTTTCCTGAAGCATACATTTATAATGAATGTATTTCGTACACCCATTTCACTGTGACATACCTCTATGTCAATCAGCAAACACGCACACGTGCCCTCGAGGCAGGTGCCAGGGTAGTTCACTGTGTCCCCCTCCAGGGTGGAGAGAGAAGTCAGAGGGTACTCAGGCCAGTGGTCGGGGCTGAGGCCAGGCCAGTTGAGGAAGACTCTAAGATCTGACGTTTGGAGAGCAATTCCCAGTTTCTACACATTCTTGGAGCAGGCACGCATCCTGCGTGTCCTTTTCCAGAGCAGAGCATCGTGGTACCTGGACCTGAAACAGAGGATGTGTGAGCCTGAGGCCTTCGAGGCCTGGTCCTCACACTCCGCCGGAGGCAGGGCCCCTCTGTAGCCGCCCCGTTAGCCCATCGAGGCCCCAGACCAGCCCGCTCTTCTCCCGACCTCCAGGCTGTGGCAGATGTTCGGCTGAGCCACCTGGACGGCACCTCTGTGCTCACCACCATACCCCAACCATGTTCCTCTGGGCGTGCTCTTTCAGCCCCAGGGGCATCCGCAGCCCAGGACATGCCTAGCAGGAGCTCACAGAAAATCCAGGTGTTATTCCTTGAAGCCCCAGGAGACCACAGACGACGTCCTTTGCTGAAGCTGAATGATGTATTATTCCACAGGCGAAACGCACCCGGTGCGTAGGACCAACACGTGCCTGCAGTTTTTAAAGGCACATTTCTTTACAAACACTGGAAAAACACTTTGTAAACAGTGATCTTCCCATGTAAGCATTTTCTTTCTGCAGCAATTATAATCATTAGACTCATAGAGAGATGTTAATAAGAACAATAGACAACTATCAAGTCACTATAAAATCCATCTTGCCCAAGGTCAGTTGAAGAATTGATGCTTTCAAACTGGTGCCGGGGAAGACTCTTGAGAGTCCCTTGGACAGCAAGGACATCAAATCAGTCAGTCCTAAAGGAAATCAACTCTGAACATTCATTGGAAGGGCTGCTGCTGAAGCTCTAATACTTTGGCCACCTGATGTGAAGAGCTGACTCATTGGGAAAGACCCTGATGCTGGGAAAGATTGAAGGCAGGAGGAGAAAGGGACGAGAGAGGATGAGATGGTTGGATGGCATCACTGACTCAATGGACATGAGTTTGAGCAAACTCAGGGAGATGGTGATGGTCAAGGAAGCAGGCCTGGCGGGCTGCAGTCCACGGGGTCGAAAAGAGTCGGACACGACTGAGTGACTAAACAAGGTCAGATCTCTGGTCTGATTTTGAATCGGACAAAATCTTACACATGGAGTACACTTGAAATAAAAGTGTGTCCCTCTGACTGCACGCCCGTGGGAGGTACATTTCTCTGCATGTAACTCATGCTTGCTTCCTTTGCCAACTGCATAGTGAAGAGTTTGCACCTGTTACTTTACTTGAATTGATTGAGCTCCATGAGCCCTGCTTCTTATTCCACTTTGTATTTAAAATATTCCAGCATAATAGATTCTCCTGCTTTACAGACAAAAAGACTTTCTCTCTGACAAGGCAGTATGATTAGTAAATGTTTTTTTTTTTCATGGCTGTTAATGTAATCTCAATGCATATAATACTAAGATGGGCCAGTCCCCAGTAGGGCTAAATTATTTACACCGGGCATTATCTGTGGACATTCACAATGTACATAACTAATACAGGTTTGCATGTTAATCCTTGAGAAATTCACCATCCCCCACGTCCATTTCTAGCCACGATGTAGCGTCCGGCGCGGCAGGCACCTGTAGTGGCAGGGAGGGGGCTCTGAGCAGCCCAGGTGGGGTGAAGAGGCTGCACTCGCAGGGGCAGGGGGCACAGGAGCCCTGGCAGAGTGAAAAGGGTTTCCTCCAGGCAGGGCACCCAGCCACAGCGCAGCAGACCAGCGGGGAGGAAGGGTGTCTGGCGAGGGGAGGGGGCGGAGGGGCCGGGGGGGCCATCAGGAGACTGGGTCCAGGTGTGGCCTTTCCTGGTTCCTCCACTGTGGACTCATCCTCTCCTCCAAGACTGTGAGTCCCTCGTTTCTCATCACTCTGTCACCCACAAACTCAGCACCGACGGATGAGTCTTGCTGTGATTTTGCCAAAGAGTGAAGGTGGAAACTGTTTTGAAAACTGAAATTGATAACCCTAGAGACTTGTGTGCAGGCTTGCAGACTGCAGCCTGGGGACGATTCGGCCTGCACCTGCTCAGGTGAATCAAGGCTCTGCAGAACGTGGGCCCCTCCCCTGCAGGCAGCCCGGAGCTGACTTCACGCTCGGTCGCACAGCCGAGTCGATGCAGCAGACATCATATGCTCCACAAATGCTGAAGCCACCACTGAGCCCTTCACAGTCTGCCAGCCCACCTTAGAGAAAGACTGCACTTGCAAAGCAGCTATGGAATGTCTTATATGGAGCTAGAAAAGGAATCCATATACAGTATAAGCCTGGTCATCACGATCAAAAAAGATTAAATAGAAGGGTTGAAAAGGAAAACCGAGACACTGTTACAGAAAGTAGGACCAAGGACTAAGAGACAGAAGGTGGAAAAGATAAGAAACTCAGAGGATCCACCCAGAAAGGATAACAGTAGATTAATAAAAGGAATGGAAAAATAGGATAGAGAAAATGACTGACATTTTTAATGCATAGCTGAAGTGCACAAATTCTTAGATTAAAATGACCCATAATGAAGGATAAAGACCTACTTCAAAACACATTATCTGGAGATTTCAAAACACCAAGCATAAATTTCAAAAGTTTCCAGAAAGAAGAGAAAAACTACAGACCAGACACAAAGCAAGATCCACCCAAATGGCATTAGATACTCACAACCACAGGATAAATGCTCAAGAAAAGATGTCTTCAAAGCTCTAAGAGAAAATATTCTACCTCCTACAATTTGTCCCCAGTTAAACTATCAGATAGTTTTCAGAAATTCATGGACCTCAAATGCATCTCCTGTGGCACTTCCTTCGAGACCTACAGGAAAACCTGCGCCACTGAAGAGAAGATGTGCAGCTGACCCCAGAACAACGTGGGTCTGAACTGGGTGGGTCCACAGACACTTGGGCTTTTTCCCACAGTTACTACTATTCCGCTGCTCGATCTGAGGTTGGGTGAATCAGCAGATTCTGAGGAAGCCCGGACAGGGAGGGCCAACTTCATACTATACTCCAATTTTCAACTACGTAGAGGGTCCACACAGGCGTTGTTCAAGGCTCAACTTTAAATCAAGAATGAAGACAAGATTCCATGGACAGGATGCACACAGGAGACTTCTCAGGATGAGGGCTGTCCAGGAGGGCTGGACAGAGAAGTTTAGATTGGAGCAAGCAGAGACAGAACTCCGGGGATGAGCCTAGAGGGAAGACACAGTAGAACTTAAGAGAGTTTTTGACATATTTAAGCCTGTACGGGTGGTGGAGGAGATGGGATACACTGAAAAACTGGCCAACACACGCAACACTGGACAGACCTTTAAGGAAAACTTGAGGCTCATTGAAAACCCATGCAAGTCAACAAAAGAAGGCAATTACTAATCCAAGAAAAATAAAAGGCTGTAGAAGAGAGAAGCCTCACCAGGAGCAATATTACATAGTAACAAATCACAACAACGGATTTTATGTTGCAGGAATTATCTGGTATGATGCAAGACGGGAGATGGCTGGTGTAACAGAGATATTTTATCGACCGTAAATCAATAGATGCTAAAATCAACAAAGCCAGAATCAGCTACAGATTTTTACTTAGAAATATGGAGATAAACGAGAAGAAAGAGCTACCCTCAGCTAAACATTCTCTTAGACCCATGAAAGGGCAAGTGGGGGCAAGGGTGAGTCTTCCAGCCTCGCCTGGTGGTGAGCACAAGGCTTTGATGAGACGCCAGGACTGTCAGTGCCTCACCGGCCCCGCCCTCTAACCTTCGCTTCCACCTCTAACTTTCCCTTCCATCGTTAGCTCAGATGGGAAGGACTCGATCACCCGCCAATCCCTGCCTCCAGCAAGCTCCCCCTGCTGGTGGTATGCCCCTCAGAGCAGTTTCCACGGATGTGCAAACAGCTGAGAACGGATGGAGCCTGGTGTGCACTCACGGACCAGCCGGCTGTGATGCACAAAGTTCTGTAACTGTGAGCCCCCACGGTGCTGCCAACATCAAGTACCCGGGGCTCCCTGTTCCATCCTGGTGCTGTCCAGCTGGGGAAAGGAGAGCGGCCCTCTTTCCCCAGCTCGACCTGCTTCCAACGCCACAGACACAGAGCTGCTGTCTGAACAGCACGTGCGCCACACTTCTCTCTTCTAAGGAATGACAATTTCTTCAGATGATTACACACACGTCTTTCCTTCTGAAGCAGGTCATTTGTCTATTTTACTTTCCTTTATTGAATACTAATGTGGCTGCTAAATGCCATGAATACAGCACTTTCTAATCCTAATGAATACCATGAAGTTCAGATTTAAATGTGTTTCCTTATTTGGGTTTCTAACCTACAAAGAAAGAATCCTATGTATCCAATATACACACACAGTGATCACATGATCTTTACCCAACACACACACCCCCACACACCCACACACTGACACATACATACAGTGGTCACATGATCTTTACCCAACACACACCCACACACACCACCTTTATAAAGATCAGGTCACATGATCTTTATTGTACACACACACACCCCCCCAAGAGCAAACTTACCAGTTTCCAGTCTCATCCATTTTCTTGCATTTTAAAGTGCAAGGGCAGGAGAAGAGTAAATATTTCCCTTTTTCATTGTATGTGAATTTCCACTGTGATGTGCTACTTCCGTGTTTTTAAAATGTAACTTAATCTTCTATACCTTAACTTTAAAATGACCCAGGAAGCATAACTTATAATGTGAAATAAGAAGATACCGAACAGACCAGTGCTTTATTTTAACTCACGACAAACACCAGGAACAAAACCAGTTAGTCCAATGAAAACAAACAGCAATAATAATTTGCCACCGATTGCTACCGCTTAGTATTGTGTCCCAAACCACTGGTTTACTTTCGCCAACCGCAGGTAGAGGGCCAGGCTGACGATGAAGTACTCCTCCGTCTCCTCGACCCACACCAGCTCCATGTGCAGCCTTCCTTCCGAATCCGAGTAGTCCACACAGTATGCCTCCCCCAAGAAATTGGGGCCGTCGGAGGGCCCGGGGCAGCACCGCACGCACACCGGGGAACTGAAGCACCAGAAGGGCTTCCCGTACTCCTCCAGAAGAGTTAGGTCCATTATAGAGCAACTCTACAAAATAAACACAAACATTCATAAGTGGCAAGCATAAAAATCCCAGTTAGACCTGGGGAGACATGGAGCCTCGTCATGAAGGACTAAGTGAAAGAGGAGGGAGAAGAGGAAAGAGAACAAAATCACAGGAGGCGGGAACGTGCAGAGTGTGCACTTCCTGACCCCTTAAGTCTGCCAGGTTGACAGTCTGCCTTTCCTGGTCCTCAACATCTACTGTGATTTCAACGTTCTCGTACATGTTTCTGTAAGACTCACCTGAACCCATTTTAAAAAGCCAGGCCTGTGCTCCTGAAGAAACGGAACAATATTCTTTTGTGTACGACAGATCTTTGCCTAAGCTTAAATGCCTGTTTACACGTACAATTAATAAAACATCTCATCACAGCAAAGAGCAAGTGGACCAAGGGAGACGCCTTAGTGATAATGAAGTGGTCTCCATGCTCGGCGACAACGCGGCTCTTGCCTCAGTCATCACCCCTCACCCCTGTGACGAGGCTTCCGTGCTCCTAGGCAGCATAAAGCCTAGCTCACTGGGGGCTTCTGCATCCACAGCAGAACCGTCCCATGTAAATCTAGTTCACCCCACAAAATACAGAAGGAGAGGAGCGAGAACCAGGGCGCCCACGGGCACAGGGGTCACCAGAGGAGCCAGACTGTGTGAGAACCACCCTCCTCCGCCACACCAGCCCCCACAGCAAGCCTCCCCGCTGTGCGGCTGGTTTGTGACAGGCAAGCTCCAATTTAACTGTTCAAGGAAATATCTGTATGCTGGAACAGAGCTGCAATATACTTTAAATGGGTGTATGAGTAAGACGCTTTTGAGTAAATGCGACTTGCCTGGTGCAACCTACAGCTCCACTCTTTCCCCATAAAACAAACAGCCAAAGGGCTTCGAGGGAGCGCAGGGGTGCAATCAACACCACTCAGAAACGGTGCTGAGTGCCGCCCACCCACCTCGCTCAGTGGAAAACAAAAGGCGCTCAGTAAGTGCTGGATAAGTCAATCAACTGATGGTCAGCAGTAAGAAGACGTGCACAGCTCTTCCGACACCAGAACAATCAATCTAGGACTTTCAAAGCAGCATCACACATACACATCATCAGACACGTTAATTATACAGAGACCGAGTACTTTAAGAAAAAAATTACCTTTATACAGCCATCAAAACTATTAGTTTTCCAAGAAAGGCCAACTTTTCCAATAAGAGGTAGGTGTTCTGTGTTATTTTTAAAACTTATCACAGTGAGCTTCATGTATTCATTTTCAAGGTATCCTGAAAAGATTGAAGATTTTTTAAATTACTATATAGCAACCAATGCAGGACGACAGGTCAAGATTCCTCAGGTCAGCCACTACAAGGAAGCCTCGTGGATCTAAGAGCTGGGTTTGGGGATGGAAGGAAAAGAGAGACCCTGGCGTCTGGCTGAGGCCAGGGCACCACCATCTGCACCTGCATTCCCAAGACAGAGAAATGAGCGTGTCTCACCGGGGAGATGGGGAGACCCCTGGGGTGAACCCAGATAGCACCCTGTCACCATGGAGAGGCCGCTGAGAGGCAGGGGTTCCACTGATCTGATAAAACATAACAGCAAGGAAAGTGGGGAAACAGAGCTGTGGAGCTTAAGAAAACAGGGGCCAGAAAGTGCACAGAAAGGGAAGGAGAGACGTCCAGAGAAAGGAGCCAGGAGGGCAGGTGACTGTGGACATGGTCAGGGAAGGAGCCCCCACACAGTGTCTCCTCACAAGCGCATAAATGAGCAGAAATCCCGGCCCACGCGGACCAGCGCTGAGACGAGAGCCCGGGCCATGAGGACCAACGCTGAGCAGCCTGCAAGCAGCCTGACCGCCAGGGCCGTCACGGTGGGGCTGCACGCACGCCTGGGGGCCTGCGGGGCCGCTGACCCTCCTGCACCCACTGTAATGCGTCCTGCTAAGGCTGCATCAGCCAGGACAGGGTCAAGGGCCTTCACTCGCACGTGAGCTTTCTTCAGAGGCCACACCTGCCCCAGCGTGCGATGTGAGTCACAGGCCAGCAGGGGGAGGAGAGACAGGAAGAGCACAAGCTCTCTGACCCCACGCCGTTTCATTCACAGGACAAGAGAAAGCCAAAGCTGAGCTGTCATGGGAGCCACAGTCCTGTTCTGGGAACACGGCACAGTGTCCTCACATAGGCGCAACCGAAAGATCGGAAGCAGGACACGGGCTCTGAGTGGGAGTCCCATCGGGCAGTGCCGCTCCAGCTCCACGGGGCAGCCCAGGTCCCTGCTCGCCAGCTTCTCCAGCGAGGCCTCGGGGGAGCCGAGGCAACGCCATCCTGCCCAGCAGATGTGGCCCTGCTCAGACCCGTGTCACCGCACAGCCACGCAGGGGACTGCCGGCCTGTCTGCAAGCCACAACAGAAAGGAGACTCCAAGGTACCACAGCCAGCGACAGCTCAGTGACATCCGTCCAAGTTGATAAACATGAAATCTCTCCAGGAAGCGAGGACCGATGCTCTTCCGTCATCACCAGACATCCTCCCTGTAGACCAGCAATGTGGCTCTTCACAGTCAGCGCTCTCCCCACCGACCCTGGCAACCACTTCCATCTCTGAGACGGAACAAGGGGAAGCTCTCTCTCCATGTAAGCAATCTGCACACAGGACGCAGGTGTGAAGGTGAGTGTACATAAAACGGGTCATGCTTCTGGGTATTTCCTGCACACCAAGCATAAGTTAAGCACTTTGTGCACAGCAGCTTAAAAGAACAGCCTAGAACAGGACTACTAATTAGACACTGTGCTTCTCTGAGCTCATAGTTGAGAAAGCAGAGAGGCGAACAGCGCCCTCTCTGAGGCCACACAGCAGGGAAGCAGCAGAAATACAACCCAGACTGTGTTCTGTGTCTACGACATGTTAGGACAGATTAAAATGGATATGAAATCAGGGAAACAGGATCTCCCATTGGTTTACATACTAGCTGAAACTGTGTAATGTGGATTTAGATTCTCAAGAGGCTTTGTTTTCATTTTACTACCAACAGAGTAGAAAGTATGAATGCACAGACCAGACGTGCTGGGGAACCAGCTGCAGCCCCCCAACCACGGCTGATCCCCTGGGCTCCCTGCCTGCCGCCCCAGCTCTCCTGAGACCAGGGGTAAGTGGCCTGGCTCCTGGCAGGGGCGCGTCCCTGCTCGCCTGGGTCAGTGTGAACAGAGGGCGGGGGCAGAGAAGGGAAAGCTGCCTTGACGGGTGGGGCCAGGGGCACAGGCAGCACTCTGCGGTCAGCTCCTGGGGTGACAGGGTGATGCTCTCACGGGAGAAGCCACAGTTCTCTGGGGAGACTGTGAGCCAGCACATCCTCATTTAACTCCTGTGATGCTTAAACCATTTGGAATAAACTGTTGTTGGATCCTGTCTAACCTTAACCTGCCAACATATAAAGGCCACCCCCAAACACAGAGAAATACAACACAAGGCTCACTACCCTTGGCTTCCAGGACATACGCTTACAAGCACGAAATCTAAGAGTCGTAAGGACTTCATTTCAAACCCTGCCCAGGCATTTCCTAGCAGTGTGACCATGGTCAAGCTCCACGCTAATCAAAATGAGATATGAACAGAAAGTACTTTATAAAGCTGTGTGATTAATGGAACTAACAGTAAATAGCAACATTAGAGGATGGGTCCTTATAAATGCCATGCTAAGTACTTTTATGTATTATCTCAACAATAATAATCCATCTAAAGGGTTAAGTCTACTGCCAGCCAGAAAGATGCACCGTGTTCATGGACTGCAAGACTCGAGACTGTCAGGATGTCCATTTACCCAAATTTGATATACAGGCTTAATAATGATAATCCAGCAGGTATTCTCCTAAGCGTTTTATTTTGTGTTGGGGTATAACTGATTAACAAGCCCTGTTCTGACAGTCTCAGGTGAGCAGCAAAGGAATCCAACCACACATACACCATCCAGCATGTATTTAATAACTAATTTATCAATAAAGAGTAAGATTTGACGAGCTGATTCTAAAATTCACATGGCAATGCTAAGGGCCTAAAATAGCCACACAATCTTGAAAAAAAAGAAAAGTAATTGACTTCAAGAATTACTAAAGAGCTAAAGCAATCAAGACAGTGTGGTATTAGTATAAAGATCAATAGATGAATGATGTAGAACAGATGGGTCCAGAAATAGACCAATACTGTTACAAGCAACTGATTTTTTGACAAAAACATCAAAATAATTCAATGAGAAAAGAAAGCCTTTTCACAAATGGTGTAAGAACAACTTTCTATTCATTTGGGAAAATGAAACGAACCTCAACCCTTGCCTCATACTTCATACAAAAATTAATTAAGGATGGTTCACAGACATAAACGATACTCCAGCTGGAAGAAAGAATATCTCCATAACCTGGTGCAGAAGATTGTTTTTAACAGAAAACAATACCATAAAACAAAAAAATAATAAATGAGATTTCATCAAAATGAGAAACTTCTGATCACTAAAATGGTAAATCATCAAGAAAATTTGGAGCTTCCCTGGAAGCTCAGTTGGTAAAGAATTCACCTGTGATGCAGGAGACCACCTGCAATATAGGAGACCCAGGTTCAATCCCTGGGTCGGGAAGATCCCCTGGAAAAGGAAATGGCAACCCACTCCAGTATTCTTGCCTGGAGAATCCCATGGACAGAGGAGCCTGGAGGGCTACAGTCCATAGCGTTATAAAGAGTCGATACCACTGAGCAACTAAACCACCACCACTGAGAAAATGAATAAGCAAGCCACAGCCAGGGAAAAAATATCTGCAAGACATGTATCTGGTAAAGGACTATTACCCAGAATATATAAAAAGCTCTTACAACTGAGGAATAAAGAGACAGAATACACAGACACAAGGATACTCCAAAACAAGACATACAAACGGATAACAAGCACACGAAAAAGTGCTTAACCACTGGCGGCCACCAGGGAGAGACCACCAGTGCCACACACCAGATCCGTGAAAATTTAAAAGACGAATAACATCAATGGTTGCCCAGGATATGGAGCAACCAGAGCACTCAGACACAGATGATGAGAATGTAAAATGGCACAACCACTCTAAAAACTGAAATTTGGTAACTTCTAATACATAAAAATTTCTTATACTTAAAAAAAAAAAATTATCAACTTTCAATCCATAAACCTGCCTTAAGATTCAACTTTTCAGCCCTAGGTATTTAGCCAAGAGAAATAAAAACATATGCCCACAAAAAAGACTTTCATAAAAAATCTACAGTAGCTTTATTCCTAACAGTCCAAACCAGAAAACAACCCAAATTCCTTCTCTAGCAACAGGAAAATAGGTGAGCAAATTCTGGTGTATTTTTTCAATGGAATGCAATTCATCAATGAATAGGAATGACAATCACCCTTGCATCTCAAAAACACAATGCTGAAAGAGTCTGAACGCATGAGGACGTACTGTATGAGCCCTTTTGTATGACGTCCTAGAACAAGCAAGACCAATCTATCGTTAAAAAAGGAAATGCGTATATGGGAGTTCTTGAACTATTCCTGTAATTTTTTCTAAGTTGGAAAGCAGAGGGGAAAGTTACAGAAAATGAGGCACTCAAGCGTTAGCTGTTATCTTGATCACTGTTCCTCCGAAGGCCCCTCTGCGTAAGCACCAGCCCCGCTTTTCCCATCTAACCGTAACTCCGGGCAGGGCCCACTTGAGTCCTCAGAGCTTCCTCGTCCCCCAGTGCCTTAGGGAGCTTACCCGTCACCCCTGCGGCTCACGGCACCCTTCTAACTGCGTTCATCTCTTCCTTTCCTAAACCCCTGTGTGTTAGCCACTCAGTCGTGTCCAGCTCTTTGGAGTGGGTTGCCATTTCCTTTTCCAGGGGATCTTCCCAACCGAGGGACTGAACCCGGCTCTCTAGCACTGCAGGCAGATTCTTTACTGCCTGAGCCTCCAAGAGAGCCCTATACTCTTGAACATTTAAAGATACTGGACTGTTGATCTCTTTCCTAAAATAACCTAGTCTCTGGGAATAAAGGTCATGTGTTCTGTGGCATATTAAGGACACTACTGTCAACAGTTCTCATTTCTCAGCTATGATTAGAGTTCATTTTTTGCATCACAAATAGAACATAGAAAAAGTGGGAAGTAAAGACAGTGGGGAGGAGAGACCAGTGATTTTTTCCTAAAGCAAAGAACACAGAAGGGGCGGGGGGTGGGGTTCAGTTAGATTAGAACGGCCTGAGGCAAGGACAACAGAGCACAGGTTAACTAAACAGATAAACTGAACAAGACAGAACCCTCGATCACCATCTGGAGACCAGCTCAGGAGCACAAATAAATGGAACAGAAGCAACTCTCAGATGTCTGTGCAAGTTTTGGATAAAGAGGGAGGGAGACCCTATAAACCTAGCAATACATGCCACAGAGTATTAACAATTCACAGCTACAGAGACCTGATGCTACAAAGTAGTAATTAGGAACAAGACTCTAATGATCAAACAGAAATGGCACTAATTCTTAAAGTGAGAAAATCTCCTCTCAGCTGTCTAAAGTAAATCTCCCCTGGAATACACATGGCTTTGCTATTTTTCTCAGATAATTATCTTGAGATAATCTTCAGACACATCTGTTATTCCAAACCCCTGATATACATAAAATGTAAATAGTTAAATGCAGTTACAGACCAAGTCCCTGAACATGAAGAAAAAAGTCTGACAGACCCATTGGACATGTATTTGTGATTTTCTCTAAGGAACCTCTGGGCATTCATGAAGTTAGAATCTCAAACAGAAGTAAAGAGGCCAGAAATGCAAAAGAGGAGGAAAAGGGTTCCTGTAAAGGCTTCCCAGGTGGCTCAGTGGTAAAGAATCCACTTGCCAGTGCAGGAGACGTGGGTTCTGTTCCTGGGTCAGGAAGATCCCCTGGAGGAGGAAATGGCAACCCACGCCAGTATTCTTGCCTGGGAAATCCCACGGACAGAGGAGTCAGGTGGGCTACAGTCCATGGGGTTGCAAAGAGTAGGACACAACTGAGTGACTAAACAATAATGAACGCTTTCAGAACCTCAAGGCTCCTCTCCACAGGTCCTGGGTCCCCAGGCTGGGGCAGGCAGGGGGCGGGGGGGCCAGCTTCAGGGGCCACAACCTGTGCGTCTGCAGAGGACCCTCCTGGTTTACTGTCACCATTCTGAACTGAATAATTTTCTCACAAGGAGCCTCGAAGTTCCATTTTACGCTGGGCCCCACAAATCACATCGCCTGTCCCGCTTCAGGGAAAAGACCACTGGCTCCCAATGAGCTATGACGTGAAATGCATGGAGGTCTGTGTTCTCCTGCCGTGTGGACAGCAGTCTGTAGCGCCAATTTGTTCATAACGGGCCACCGAATGTGCAAACCAGGGAAAAGGTAAGCACCACCACTGACGAAGATGCTATACAAATTATCTGCTCTAATTTTTCTAGATAATCACCACCTAGAAAATACTAAACAATTTCTAATGCCTTCCTGTTACCACAAATGTTTAGAGAGGATAATTTGACCTAGAAACACAGAAAGTAATTAGTATCAAGGAACAGAGGAAACAAAAAACTATCTATTTTTGGAATCACAACCAATAAAAATGGGGTGACATACTATATAAGAAACATATCTCAAACAAACCATACAAAATTTAAAGTAGAATTTCTTAAAAAGAGGTTATCTGGGCTAAACAGTTTCTGTTCCTCAAGAGAAGAACAACCCTACTTTTTTGTAAAGTAAAAAGTTTCTCAGGCCCATAACTTCTTTCAGATCCCTCAGTGTTTTCTATTGCACCTTACAGAGTACGGTACTATTTATTATTTAATCAGCATTTTAATGAAAAGCACATCACAAAATCTCCAAAGGATATAAAACAAATCTAGTAACAGTTAACGGAAACATAACCTAAGAGTATTCACTCACAATGACACAAAAATGAGTTGAAAAAAGTCAAAGACCTACGTAACAAACATTTCTCCTAAGGACAAGGAAGAAAACTTAAACAGAAGGTCCAGAGCCCTGAATGAAACTGCATCAATCCCTTTCAAATTAATGTACACATCTGATACAAATCTGATCAAAATCCAAATAAGACACTTAAAATCTGGCCAAGTGATTATTTTAAATACATCTAAAAGAATAAATGGATGGAAATAACTGAGACATTTTCGATAAAAGTTCATTGGTAAGAAACGTTACCCTGGGGGAGGGGACACATTTTCATAACAAAATCCATGAGTAAAGCCTGGACGAACTTCCTGCCTGGTAGAGTCACAGGGAGAGGGGGCCGACCCACAGCAGAGAAGGAGCCCTTGTGGGAAGGCAGGGAACTGCAGGCTGCCTGTGGTCATTCCCAGCCTGGGGATCCAGCCCAGGTCTCCCGCATTGCAGGCGGATTCTTTACCAGCTGAGCCACGAGGGAAGCCCTGGGTTTACAAAAGGAAGGGAAGTAACAGAAAGGGAACATAGGTGAATGTTCGCCTGGCCTTGCCAAGTGGGTACTTTTTATGTGTAAAAATCTTGGAAGCAACAACAAGAAAAAAGGACTGATTATATACAATGAAAAATTTTTTAGTGGGACCTTCCCTGGTCGTCCAGTGGCTAAGAGTCTGCACTCCCAATGCAGGGAGCCAGGATTTGATCCCTGGTGGGGGATCTAGACCCGACATGCTGCAACTCAAGATTCCTCGTGCCGCATTTAAGACCTGACAAAATAAATAAATATTAAGAAAAAAACAACACTTGGGGGTGGGGGCAGGAATCCAAAGCAACATGTACAAAACTTAAAAGGCAAAAGACAAAATGTTGAAAATATTTGCAACTAAAACTCACATAGATCTAGTAAACATTTAAAATAGTGGAACCAATCAAATACAAACAACTGGAAATTCAGTTAGGAAAGAGATATGAAAACCAGACAGCACTGGTATAGCCCCGTCTCCTGGAACACTCCTCACTTCCTTTCCACCTGACCACATGCCACACACCTGTGGCAGGTGCCACTGCAGCCTGAGCGGCTAGGTGCCCTAAGCAGCCCACCTGACAGCTGCTTCAGCAACCGCCAACTCAGCTACAGTCCACAGGCTTTTTAAAACAGTCAATACACATGGCTTTGCTAATTTTCTCAGATTAATTATCTTCAGAATCTTTAGACACGTCTGTTATTCCAAACCCTTGATATACATTCAACATTTACAAAGTTAAAACAATCAGATGTCATTGTCACCTCTCAAATTACCAAACATTTTTCAAAATAATGCTCATGATAATAGTGGTATAATCATGGAAAAGGAGACCTAAATGCCCAACAGAAGGAGAATAGGTCAATAAAGCATGATAAGACCCAACAACAGGTTGTCATACAACTTCCCAAAGTCTAATTTTTCAAAGGCTATTTAGTGACATGGGGAAAAAGCAGGCACTGCTCCCACAGTGTGGTCCGCAAATATAAACATAGCTCTAGACTTGAAAATGAACCAAAAGAGAAACAAGAGTTGTCCTTGGGTGATTTTTGTTTTTTACAAATGTCCACATATTCAGAATTCTCAAACCCATAAAAGGAAAAAGCTATTAGTTTTTAAATGCATTTTCTAACAACTCAAATAAGTGACACTAGCAGCATACTTTGTTATCTAGAAGTTCTTTTCCTCTGCCTCTTTACCATCACTCTCCCTCTCAACACTGATAAAAAGTCTCAACATGCTGTACTGTGCAAAATCTTTTTCCTCCAGCTTCTGAAAATTGGTAATAATTAGCTTGATACTAAGATCAAAAAAATCACATTCTTTCATACTTTGCACTGCTGAACGTGCTCTTTTTCAGGTTCCATTTACACTTCAAAGATACGACTGGACGCTTCCTGTCTGCTCTTCCACTGGGTGAAGTGCGCTCGCATCCTGAGACAGCCTACCCTTAGAAAGCCTGCCAGCCTCTGGCTGAGGTCTGGAGACAGGTTTCAGGAGGATTCCTACCTCACCATTCCTCTCTGACTGAACAGTCTGTTACCGACAGGGTGATCCATGCTGAATACTTTTCCTCCTGGGAGTCTGGAATGTGGGTGAGGCTGGCAGAGGGTGCCCACGTGGCCAGCCCCAGTAAGAGCCCTGGGTGCTGAGGCTCCAACATGCTTCTCAGGCAGACAGCACTGGGCAGGTGGATTCGCGACTCGTGTGTAACCGCACGGCCCTGGGAGGGGTTCCTGGGTTTCCCTGGGCACGTTATGACTTCTGTACTTTTGCAGATGTGGGTAGATGGTTGGCACTGGGTCCCCAAGACCCAGAGGACCTACTGGGAAGACTCACAGGACTCAGGGCATAGCTGTCTTAATGGCTAAGATTTATTACCGCGAGAGGATACAGAGCAAAGTCAGAGAAAGAGAAAAACCTCAAGGGTCTGGAGGGAAGAGGTGTGAGCTGCCAAGGTCTTGCCACTCCCTTCTGCAGGCTGCTCAGCGTCCTGCAATTCTAGGACCGTGAGGATAAAACATTACCCTTGACAGGGGCACTGTGCTGTCATCCCCTCCCGCAATGACAGAGCTGGAATTTATTAAATATTCCACCTGAAACCACAAGCGCATTTCTCAAAAACCTAGAGGACACGTGGGTTTGTGCTCTGGTAGAGGGATGACTACTTTGATGGCAACAGCGCCCTCTGCTGGTCCGCATCGCGGAACCACAGGCAGAGGAAACATGCGAGAGAGTCGTGTGAAGCCTTATGGGGAAAACGTCCCTTATGGTGAAAACAGATGAAAGGCGAATTGAATTGCTCCTGTCACAGGCTCCCATTCTTTTACTCAGCCTCCTTCCTGTCCTAACAATCATCTCACCTTCTCAGGGTACGTCAGCGTTCAGGCAGAGAAGGGCCCCCACCTGACACCCTTACGAGCCCATCACCTTGAAAAGACAGAGTCACACAGGAGAAGGCACACCCTAGACGCACAACGCTGCAAAGTACAGCATACAGGAGACAGCAGCCCAGGGCTTGAGACCCTGGGCTCCGCGGTCAGCCCGGGGTGCAGCCGGAGGGAGGACCCCAAGCACAAGCTTCAGCCGCTCCAGCAGTGACCCAGGAGGGGGCACAGTGCCCAGCCCACAGGCTTGCCATGAAGACTAACACGGGCACGAAGCGTGCAGCAGGCACCTGTGACGAGCGCCCGCCCAGGTTCTCTGCCACCCTCGTCCTGTCCTCATCACAGTCGAGGGCACAGCTCGGGCATGAGGGACGCACACAGAGCGCAGTCAACAGGACTCGGTGTTCCCCGAGAACGAGAACGAGGCACGGGCAGTCCTCTCCTCTGAACTCCCAGCAGCCCCCGCGACACGGGCCTCAGCCCAGCCCCTGGAGAAGAGAGACCGTGTCAGGCAGGGAAAGCGGG
>NW_011494925.1:3054991-3062646 GCF_000754665.1 Bison bison bison
AGCGGGATGCGAAGGGCACCCAAGGACCCGGGGCTGGAGCCCCGAAGCGCGAGACCAAGCTCTCTGCCAGCAGCAACCCCGGGCATGCACGTGGCGCCCTGGGAACAGGTGCGCATGTTAGCAGCCCCTCCACGGTGCGTACCAGGAAAAGGGATGAGATTTCATTCTCTCTTTTAAATAACAGAATCAAGGCAAATGGGTGGATGGACAGAGAAACTACTTTGGGCTCAATGAAAAGCAGAAAAAAAGGCAGGTGGGCTGTTTCTGGGCAGAGCAAATTCAAGCCCAGAATAGATCATTCTTTAGATCACCTTTCAATTCCTTCCAACCTCGAGAGTCCAAGATTCTGGGCATAAAGGGAACTGGAGAAAAAAAAAGAAACGAAAACCTGAAAGTTAAACAATCTAAGCAGTCAACTCAAAAAGCTAAGAAAAGATCAAAATAAAGCCCAAAACAGATGATTTCTAGGAAATTATATAAATCTTAAACTGATTCAAAGTAGAAAACTTGCTTATGACTGAAAACGAAACAAATTTAACACATACAAAACTGAAAACTATAGTTTGAGTTTAAATGGAAAATACTAAAAACCAAATAACTGAAACTAGTATTTTTAAAATAAGCACATATATGAGAAGAAGAGCTTGTCTTAGGGACTCTAGGATGTTAACATTCCCATAGAAGATGTATTAATGAAATTTACTGTTAATATTGTAAAGGAGAAGAAATCATATCATCAATAGTTGCCCAAATGTATTTCATAACATTTAATAATTATTCCTGATTTTTGTAAAAAAATCCAACAAATCCAAGAATAGAAAGAAACTCAAGAGGACATATAACAAAAACCTAGAAGAAATGTACTTAGTGACAACATATTTTATTAACTTAATTTCCCATTAAGTTGGAAATACTCTCACAAAGAGGAATTTGCCAGTATCTTTCAATATTACATTTGCAATGTACTCTTTGAGCTAGCAATTCTATTTTTAAGAAAGTGTCCCAAAGACAAGCTGACAAAGACATGAAGTGATATGTGAACACGGCTATTCACTTTATATTCACTAAACCACTATCTATAACAGCAAAGGCTGGAAACCACAGAAAAAGACATTAACAAGTGAAAGTCACTCAGTCATGTCCGATTCTTTGCAAGCCCATGGACTATACAGTCCATGGGATTCTCCAGGCCAGAATACTGGAGTGGGTAGCCTTTCCCTTCTCTAGGAGATCTTCCCAACCCAGGGATAGGACTCAGGTCTTCCACATTGCAGGCAGATTCTTTACCAGCTGAGCCACAAGGGAAGCCCAAGAGTACTGGAGTGGGTAGCCTATCCCTTCTCCAGCAGATCTTCCTGACCCAGGAATTGAACCAGGGTCTCCTGCATTGCAGGTCGATTCTTTACCAACTGAGCTGGTGGGGAAGGAGAAAAAGAGAAAGACCTGTATCTTATTCTAAAAACTAATCTTCAGAATAAATTATTAATTGGAAAAAATGAAGGAACATCAAAGGGAGTCTAGTATGTCTCATTTTAAAAATTGGGAGAAATATGAATATATTAATATATAGCATTATGTATTCAAAATGAAACATTGAAAGAACAAACTTCAGACTAATATGAAGGATTACCTTTGGAGGGAGGGAAAGAACAGAAGTGAAGAGACAGGGCAGAAGTAAACGTCTCTGAACTACATTGTTTTATAACTTCAACTTTGGACCATACAAATGTGGTATGTAATTTCTTAGTGTAAAAACAGAAGCAAAGCAATCCTGAAAAATAAAAAGTCAACTGAAACAAATCACCCTAATTGTATATCAAGGTGAGAGCATAACCACACAAAGCAGAATTATTTTAGGTGACTTAACTTTTTCTAACGTGATATATATATCTTAAGTACATTAAAAGCCACAAGGAAAATCTTAATTAAAATAACATCTAATGTGTGCTTAGTCACTCAGTCGTGTCCGACTCTTGCGACCCCATAGACTGTAACCTGCCAGGCTCCTCTGTCCATGGGATTACTCCAGGCAAGAATACTGGAGTGGGCTGCCATTTCCTTCCCCAGGAATCAAACTCCCACCCAGGAATCAAACCCAGGTCTCCAGCATTGCAGGCAGATTCTTTACTGACTGAGCTACAAGGGAAGCCCTAACATGCAATAAGTTATTACTAATAATATCAGTATTTGAGGGGGGGGGTTGAAATTTTATATATTTTGATGTTGTTTGGAACAAAGACTTTCAGTATAAGAAAAGAAATATAAGTATATAAAAATGATAGGTGAATTAAAAACCCCAAGATCTTTAATTTAAATGAATGTATAATTTATTTCTACATATTATAAAGTCTACAAACCTCATAGCTCTGCCCAGTGAAAACCCTAGAAGAGATGAAAACCCAAGAGCAACAGGCGTCCTTAGGATATAGATTATGATCTCTAAATGCCACAGTCTATAGTGAGAAATAAAAGGAAACAGAAGTCCTGGGGAAATGGCCAAGTCCAGGTCTGGGTGGGAAACAGACAACATGAGCTTGAAGCATCTCATCCTGTTGGAACACAAGCAAGTTACCAAAGAGGAAGAGTCATGTCAGAAGAACAGAAGCAGATGACCCATGACAGGACAGTCTGAACATCACAGTAATAAAAACAATGGCTTCAAATGGACTAAAATAAATAACCTCTGTTTTTTCAATCCATGAATTAACAATAATACCTCCCTTGAGAAGGAAATGGCAACCCACTCCAGTATTCTTACCTGGAAAATCCCATGGACAGAGGAGCATGGTGGGCTACCGTCCATGGGGTCACAAAGAGACAGGACTGAGCAACTGAGCATAGAAAACTTATAAGTCATCTTCAAAGACTATTACAGCATAAATTACTACACTGTATGTAAATCAAGAAAGAATCAAGCATGTATCAGGCCTTTCCTGTATTAATTATATTTCATGGTAACTTAATAACTGACAAAAGAAAACCCTTCTTATCAAATGCTAATAATAGATGAAGAAGGAATGATACAATTAAGGAATCACCATTTTATAATCTCTAATAAAATGATGGACCAGGCTTCCCTGGTGGCTTATTCAGTAAAGAATCTGCCTGCAATGCAGGAGACTTACATGCAGGGCAGAAGACCGGGTGGGGAAGATCCCCTGGAAAAGGAAATGGCAACCCACTCCAGTATTCTTGCCTGGAAAATCCCATGGACAGAGGAGCCTGGTGGGCTACAGTACACAGGGTCGCAAGAATGGGACATGACTTAGTGACTAAACCACCAATAAAATAATGGATTTAAGTACTCATCTGGTAAACATTCATGGAGAAATTTACAACAGAAGAAGTGGGATTGTTCTTCTGTTGATGAACCCACCCACCAATGAACCCACTCATTGATGAACCCACTCATCAATCTTTATATTTACACAGATAACTTGAAAGACACAAAATACCAAAGCTCACACAAGAACAGATAACCTAAACAGACCTACATCTATAAAGGAAATTGACACTGTATCTAAAAACCTTCCCACAAAGCAAGCTCCAGGCCTTGATGGCTTCAAAGGTGAATTCCACCAACCACTTAAGAAAAAAATTCTATCCAAAATCCTAAAAAAAATTCAAGAGTTGGGAATATTTCCCAACTCATTCTATGAGATCAGCAGTGACCTGAGACCAAAACCACAAAAAGACATTACAAAAAAGTTAGAAGATATAGCAAAAACAATGGAGGAAATAGTTACTAAAAATCTTAAGAAATGTGCAAAATTAGTATGAAGAAAATTGATACATTCCAAAAAGACATAAAAGTATTTTTGAACAAACTAAAAGACATTCCACATACTTCAGGAGGGGGGCACAAACAAACAACAAAGATGTCAATTCACCCTAGGCTAACAGATACATTCTTCGTAATTGTAATAAAAGTGCCAAAACGCACAGAAAAGCCTAGAAATCTTCTTGAGACAAATGCAAAGATGACTCAGAGAAGAAGAAAGGTATATGAACAGGCAGAGAAGTAGGATCCTGAAGTAGAGCCCACTGACCAAACTGGGGACAATTTTAGCTTTACGAAGAATACTGTCTATAACTGATTATAAATTATTGAGTACATAATAACCCAAGAGTCCAAAGTGACACTAAACAAGAGAGACAGGAGACAGCGCCCTCAAAACCGTTTCTACCATGAGTGGAGTGAGTGAGTGAAGTGGCTCAGTCATGTCCGACTCTTTGAGACCCCATGGACTGCAGCCTAACCAGGTTCCTCTGTCCATGGGATTTTCCAGGCAAGAATACTGGAGTGGGTTGCCATTTCCTTCTCCAGGAGATCTCCCTGACCCAGGGATTGAACCCAGGTCTCCCGCATTGTAGGCAGACGCTTTACCATCTGAGCCACCAGGGAAGATCCAAAGATGTCAATTCACCCTAGGTTAACATATACATTCTTCATAATTGTAATAAAAGTGCCAACACGCACAGAAAAGCCTAGAAATCTTGAGACAAATGCAAAGATGACTCAGAGAATAAGGAAGCAGGTGACAAATACATCAATTTTGTAATCTGCAAATTGGTGGTTAAAAGAGAAAGGATTCAAGCATTTACCCTGCCGTTATAGGAAGTCACCCAGTTGATGAAGGAAAAGGTTCTCTACAAGAGCTTAGCTAATAACTGCGGATAGAATGACGCAATTTTTAAATCACCGTTTTCTAAACCCCAAAAAGATGATGTAGGCAGGGAGTATTGCTAACATGCTGCTAAGTTGCTCAGTCGTGTCCAACTCTTGGTGACCCCACGGATTGTAGTCCACTAGCCTCCTCTGTCCATGGGATTTTCCAGCCAAGAATCCTGGGAGGGGTTGCTGTTCCCTCCTCCAGGGGATCTTCCTGACCCAGGGATCAAGCCCAAGCCTCTCATGTCTCCTGCACTGGGGGGTGGGTTCTTAGCCACTAGTGCCACCTGGGATGCCCAGGCAGGGAGTATTAATGGATGTCAAATCCAGCAGGTGGAAGAATCTGGGGGAACAGGACATTCAGAAATAAAGTATATAATTTCCCCCTATAAAATATTCTTATAACCAGTGTGAAACTTGAGTCTAAGCAAGTCTCTACATCGAAGTTCAAGTTTACAGGATACAAGGAACGACACCAGGTAAAAACAGTCAGAACCAGGGCAGGTGCCGGCGTCACCCCCACCCCCAGGTGACGCCCCCTGCCTCCCGTCCACCGCCGTCTGGCCTCCTTTGCCCTCACCCTGGGCACGCCCCACACTGGGCCTGTGGGGGCATCTACCACATTCACCACACTCCTTTGAGAAGGAAGAAGTCAGGATGGGAGAGGGGGCATGTGGTGAGGCAAAGCACCAGCTGCCAGCGGAAAGGGTGAGCAGAGAATATTCCAGAAGGTAGAGAAGGGGGACGTGATGATGGAGCCAGAGCCAGCAACTGCAAGCGGGGCTGGCCCAGAAGCCCCACAGCCCGTGATAAGGGGTCTGCTGGGGGAGAGGGCGTGCAGGGCCAGGAAGGACACAGGTACTGGTCACTCGGGGGGCCTTCCTTAGACATGGGTACTGGTCACTCGGGGGGCCTTCCTTAACTCGGGTATAAAAAGTGGTCCCCATGCCTCTTCAGACTTTGAATTTCACACCGAATCAAACACTCAAACTGAGGGAGCTTCACCTTTGCTGGCGGAGAGATTGTGAAAGGAGCCGCAGAGGCAGGACACGCCCCCGCTGTGCATGTCCACGTGGAGCCTGTAGCCGTGCAGTCCACGCTCAGGGCTGTCGTCCGAGACGGGTGTGTGAGGAGGCAACTCGTAGGGGCTGAGGAGCGAAACACACACACACGCGAATCTGTCAGCCCCAGAGGCAAGAGGCTCCGACAGGAAAGACTCCCTAGAAAATGAACACCCCTTCACAACACCAGCTGCCGCCAGCCCTCTGTGGATTCCCGATAGGGTTCAATACCACTGGCTCAGAAGAAAGGACATGTTCCTTTTCTCTACTTCTATACAAATGGGCAAAAATCGCGTGTTCCCTGGGCACCCCCGGACCACCACGACAGAACATGGCTGGGACCCGCCCCGGACAGCAGCTCTGCTCCGTGTGGTCTCGGCATTTAGAGGGCTGAATGTGCGGCAGGAAGACACGCCAGACAAGAGCAGCAGCTCAGGGACCGCCAGGAGGAGACCCAGAGCTACGATGAACAAGGCTTCATCCAGGAAGAAACACGTTAGCAGCTAACGTTCCAAACGGAGAAGCACTCAGGAGCTTTCCAGGTCAGTATGTGGGTGCCTTGGCCCCGGGGGGTGAGAGGAGCGGAGAAATGGAAAGCACGGCCCACACGCTGACCTGAGGTCCATTAACAGGCACGCTGTCCTGACCAAGCACAGCGCATGCCTGGAGCTCAGACCCCAGGGGCCATGGTCTGCCTGCTGTCATGATCGAGCAAGCAGAGCAGCACCAAGAGCGTGCAGGGTCTCAGTGCGCTTGAACCTCATTACTGTGAGGCGCTGCCCTGATCTACAGACCGCATCCCACAAGGCACGCCAGCCTGAGCCCTAACGAGTGCAGTGGAGGCTACTCACAGGTAACCCAGTTACTGTTGGCAACAACTGCATAATTATGCCCGTCAGCTTGTGGCTACTGATTAAAAACACGGTATCTTTGAAGCTATTCTTGGAATGTTAGGACGGTTTCACCTCAGACTCCCTTATGCTGACTGTACAAAACTGCACACACCACACAGCGATACGTACACAGCAGGCGACCCCAGCATGCTCCTCTCCACGAGGCAGTGGAGATGCAGATTTGCCATAACGAACGCCAGCTCCTCCTCCCTCTGCAAAGGCAATTAAAAGAAGACATGTGTCAGCAGAAATATTTTCATTGTTCACAGGGTCACTGTTTCTGATCTTAGCACATGCATCTCACAGAGAGATGTGGTTTCTTACCATCTAAGACCCCGCAGCACTAACTCACCATCACTGCCTGATAAGACGTCACAGTGACGGCAGGACCACAAGGCACCCGAGACGCAGTGCGTGGAACCAGAAGCATTAACACCCCAGCACTCGTGAAGCATCAGAGTGCCCTGTGACATAAGCTGACTGTGAGAATATACACTGTTAATTCCAGGTTGTTTCGAAGGCTTTTCAGAGATGAAGGGAACGCCTGCGAGACCTCCACCATGGGGTCAGCCAGAGTCCTGGCATCTGTGCGGCCAGCCCAGGTGGACTGACTCACGAGCCCAGAGCAAGCCACATGCAGCCTGGTCCACAGTCGCCGCACGCGGAGGGAGGGTGGGAGGAAGAGCAGAGGCCACGGCAGGACGAGGGGAGAAGCGGTCTGGAGGCTGGCATGGGGGCCTGGGCGCCGCCTGGTCATCATGAACACGTGGAACCTGTTCTCACAACCAGCCTGTTCACAGGCCACAGCCACAGGGGCAAGCCGGCCTGGCCACGTGGGGAGGACACTGTCGCCCCTCACTGCCACGACCGCCCAGGGGATGAGGAGGAGCTGGCTGACTGGAAACGGCCCTGGGGAAAGCAAATGCTCCCCCACCATGAACAGAGACACCAGTGAGCCCCCCGGGTGAAACGGGCAGGAAGAAGCTTCCACAGAGGAAGGGCACAAAGGAGCGGCAGGCAGGAGCGTGG
>NW_011494925.1:3062746-3064023 GCF_000754665.1 Bison bison bison
GAGACAGGACATCCTGGGAAATCACAGGGTGACGGGAACCCAGCACATGGGCAGGAAGGGCTCGTGCCGTGGGCGTAAGCAGCAAAGGGACCCCGGGTGGAAACGTGGAGTCGTGAGGGGGCGGCAGGAACCGCACCCTCTGCCCCATGTGCGAGGGGAGTGATGGGGGTGTGGACGGGAGGCTGCGGGGCAGGTGCACGCCGGGCTCACCTTCCAGAGCCCAACCACCAGGCCAGGGGGCAGGCAGAAGACCCGCATCAGCCTGTCACCGCCCACCGCGCTGGACTCGGTCAGCTGGCTCAGCTGATACTTGGTGATCAGAGAGTGCCATCGGGGTCTTTGAACGTCATGCAAAGAAAGCAGAGAGGAACATGAGCGCTGGCTGGCCCATGCTGCCAACGCTCTTCAGTGCATCTAGAAAGACTTCTAGGAACCTCTAACTATGCGCAGGTAGCTCGTAGGGAGAGACAACCTGCATAAATAAAAGGCAAACCAGGTAAACCAGAGTTCTCCCTGCCCCTGCCCTTGCTGCAGTGAGCGGCAGCATCGCCCAGGGACGAGGGGAGGGGCCGTCCTCACAAGCCTGGACACCACCGCCACCAGGAGCAGAGCCTTAAAGTACGGCCCTCAGTAATGCAGATGAAATCCCTTAAATGGCAAAAAAGGAGCAGTCCACTGGGCTACCTGAAAGCAGAATCACCTCTTCAAGTTACTGTCAAGAACAACTCAGAAAGAGTGGAAGTTGTTAACGTCAGAAAATAAATTTAAACCAAAATTACAAGGGTTTTCATGAACGAGATGCAGCGTGAACTCTGTTAGGATTGAGAGTCTGAGAGTAAGTAACTCCCACGTGCAGAACACAGCTCAGCGCTACTGCTCGTGACACAGATCAACAGAAGGAAACCACGCTATCGGTTCACCGCAGCAGACGGAAGTGTCTCTCCTTCCCGGAGGCAATCCGGGAAACCGGGAGGGAGAGGAGCGCGCAGTGGCCAGTTGACACAGCTCAGCTGCCATCAGAGGGAGCTCTCGAAGGAGCGGGGGCCCCTCCAGCACCTAAGGCACATGCCTGCTGGTGATGGGTGTTCAGATGTTCGTTAGGCAGAGCATGTAAAAACCAGGGTGTCCCACTGTGCACTCTCTGAAAGCAGAGGGGCTGTAAGCGTGGAAACCAGACCCCTCCGTGGCTACCTAACCACCTGAGCCCCTCACCCAGCTTCCTGTGCGAAAAACACAGGTTAGGTGAGTGTGGGTGTGAGGCAACGATCTAAAAATAC
>NW_011494925.1:3064183-3079886 GCF_000754665.1 Bison bison bison
TCCCTAGAGCGCGCAGCACCCAAGGAGCTCCGGGGCGGCAGCCACTGCGATGAAGTCGCCAACGTGGATGCAAGTGGCCGAGGCTGGGAAAATACCCCGAAAGGAGCCTGACACCCCAGCCCTCAGACCACGACTCCAGACAGGTTTGATAACCACCACAGAGGCCATGCCAGACCCCATCGGCCTTGGCCTTACAAATCACTCTGACGCAGACACTAAGGCTGACGGTGACCCGACATTTCTCAGAAGTCCGGGAGGCAGAGCATCCCCTGAAGAACAGAGAACACCGGGGACGCAGCATAACACGTCCGACCAGGAAGGCACGTGTTACAGGGATGTGCAAACTGGAACTCACATAAATAAGGCCTTCATTGTTTAAAAACAAAGTCATCATGGAGGAAGCAAAATAAAAATCACTGTGTCTCTCCTTTGCCATCACACAGATGCATACAAGTGTTTGTATTTCTGCACCATGGACACACCTGCTCACAAACCTGCAACAAACGTGTCAAGCAAAACAGAGTCCTGAGAAGCACTTTCAGAGTTTGTTCACCACCGCTGATCAAATAAATGCTGGCCGAAGTTCAGTGAGTTTTAATGGAAATAAATTACATTAAATGAATTTTCACAGTGAGTTCTAGCTTTCTGTCACTGTGCAGTATTGGGTATTCCTGACTTGGATGACAATTTCAGGAACATAGTATCTTTGAGTGAGTTTACAGTTCAACACCATCCATTTATGAACGTTCATAAGCGTTTTACTTTGATGCAAACTGTTCTGTCCTCATCCCTATAAACATAATCTCATGATGTGCCAATAAGGTACTGTTCAGTCACACTGGTACAGAGGCTGCAGACTCACTCTCTGAAAACGATTTCACAGTGCATAAAACGTAAACACTGCAGAAGAAAAATCTGGGGTCCACCATGATATCAGGTAGAATTTCAGAGAGTCGTGCAAATAAAGATACCACTCCAAAAAAGTAGCTGTTCCCAAAATATCTTCGGTTAATATAGCCAGGGGAAGTGATGCCAATATTTTCCTTCACAGTAGTAAGAATATTTTCGGAATACAATAAAACCTGGACTCACTAGCACTAGGAATACGACACCCCTACGGTCACAGCATGACAACCGGACCAGTGATCACGGGAACAGCCCTCAGAGAGCCAGCGCCAGAGGCAGGACCACAGAAGAGGGGCTCGGCTACAAACTGCAGAATCGTCTCTACATCCAGGGACACCGGGAAAGAAGACAGTTCTACTGAGCAGAAGGCAGATGCTGCAGTGAGATCCCAACACCTTCCGCGGCAGGGGCTGGGAGAGGAGCCTGTGGTGGGGCTGCGGCTCGAAGGGCGGCGACAGCAGTGCACTGAGAGGTCAGAGGGGCTGGGGGCGGGAGAGAAAGCGGCGCCAGAGAAGGCAGCCGCCACCTCTGCACTGCCACACACGTACAGCCAGGAGCTCGGGAAACCACACGTGACAACATCCAGCTTAGAAAAGTCAGCACGACCGAGTTCTTGGGAAAACCAAAAGCCTAAGAATGAGTGTGAACCCAGGGCACAGCTACCTCACAACGGAATAATAATAAGGACTCAATAAGCACCAGCAATAAGACACATAAGACCCGATGTAGGTGCAGCAGTAAGACCCGATGTTCGCACTGGACGGTGAAATTCTGTGGTCTCACAGCAGCCACGCACACTAAACGCTGCATCACAGCCAGCCTCACCCCATCCACATGAGAATGTGGAGAGTTGGAACAGCAAGCCGTCTGCACTAGGTGACACGAAGAGCGAGTTCAACAGAAAAGCACAGAAAACAGTGACTGTACGATCTAACGCGTAAACCATGATTACTGTATCATTTACTAAAGAACGAAAATATAATCGTTTTATATGTCTCTGTGTTAAAGTGCTTTTAAAACTAAAAAACTCAGTCAGCCACCTATTATCCAGGCAATTGTCATGAAAAAACCATTCCCTAAGCCATGGACAGGGCTTCCCTGATGGCTCAGTGGAAAAGAACCTTCCTGCCAATGTAAAAGATGCAGGTTCAGTCCCTGCGTCGGCAAGATCCCCTGGAGAAAGAAAAGGCAACCCACTCCAGTATTCTTGCCTGGAACACCCCACAGACAGAGGAGCCTGGGGAACTACAGTCCACGGGATCACAGAGTTGGACACGACTGAGCAACTAAACAACAACAATCAGCTTGTCGATGCGATAAGCCCCTTCTTTTCCTATTCGACAGTAACCCAGAATGAAAGAGAAGGCTTGAAGATGCAATCAGATCAAAACATACCACTGATACTTTTTAACGACGAAAGGCAGGCCAAGTGTCGTTCCACGTGACACGGCCTCGCCCGGCAGCACGCACCTGATCCTGCTGGGGGTTCTGGACTGGCCCATGAACACCGGCGTCGCCCCACACAGGTCCAGGGTGGACAGCGTGGCCAGAGGCGGCCAGTCCTTGCCGTACCAGACGACGGTGACCGAGGAGTCGTTGACGGAGAGGTCGGCGTGCTCCATGGTGTACTCTCGCCCATCGGCTGCTCTCAGGATGATCACCCAGCCCAGGCCAGACACTCTGAAGACAGAAGAGCGGGCGAGAAGGTCTGCCTCCTGTCATCTCTAAAGCACCTGGAACCCTAGAAGCCCAAGCTCCTAGCACACACCTGACCCGAGTTTTCAAGCCGTAGCAGCTCTCTCTAGGGACCTGCCCCCTCACGTCACAAACACCTGTGGAACTGCTGCTCTGTGCCAGGAGCCAGTGACACACAGATGAAGACGGCCAAGGCTCTGCCCGTTCAGCAGGGCCCTGAATCTCCCGCTTCATTAGAGCCGACTGCCAGGCCTCATAAAACCTTTGAACCATACGTATGGGGTGGGAAAATACCATTCATTTTACAGGTACACAAAACCAGAAAACATCCAACAGTCCCTCCCCGTGTAAGCTGTGCGTGGGACCTGTATGCACAGTACTCAGGGCTCAGGCTAACACGAGGCCTACCTAAGGGCCTCCTTGGTCTTCACCGGGAGGCCTGTGTGGGGGTGCAGAGGTTTGAGAACCCGCGCTAGAGCCGCCTTTACAGACGCTATCTGTTTTGTAAGATACTCTTTCTTCCAATATCCAGCTTCTTTATCCCCCGCTGACAGTAAGTTCACAGACAAGTCTGTCTTCTCTGCCGGATCAACTCTCCAATGAGATCTTCTAGGTGAAAAGGCAGTTGAGTAGATTCTGATCCAAATAAAACTGGGGGAGGAGAGGAAACAAACGCGTTAAAGAAGAGACACTGCCATGCACCTGCGACGAATATTAGAGAACAGTCACGCAACAGCTTTACGTGATTTAACAGCTAGTCAAATAACTGTTACCTACTTATTTCCACGACCAAGTCAAGCTAAACGTTCACAGCTGTTAAGTGTCGACATGAAGGTTAGCGTTTTAGATTCACCAGCCCTAGAGACACACACTAACGGGAAAAGCGTGCTTCCCAGGGCCGAGGGAGACGAGCGGTCTCGCGTTACCCTGGTGTCATCCCAAATAAGAGCTGCCCTCTCACACAAATAATCAAACAGGCCTAACACAGGAGAGAGCAAGAAGGGTGCACAGTGTGACTTCCTAGCTTATATCATGCGTGTCTTTGAAAAGATCAGAAAGCAGTTTTATGCATACACACACGTGTACACACACAGAGAGAGAAACGCTGATGGTGACTTGACACGTTTCTGATTTTTTAACAATGAACGTGGACTGCTTGCACAAAGAGGAAAAACTGAAGACGGTTAATAACACCTAACAGCAGCTAACATTTCAGAGCACTAGCCCTGAGCACACTTCAGCACTTCGCAGGCACTCACTCACTTCACCCTTCCAGCAAACCCAGGAGGTGGCGGCTACGACTGTCCCCACTGCACGGACGATGTGACTGAGGCCCAGCTGCAAGGTGCCCAGCCCAGGTCTGTGTTCACTGGTGACAGAACCACCACCGACTCCTCACAGCCTCAACCCCTGCCTGTCCCTGACTCTCAGCAGCACGGAGACATAGGCGCCAACAATCATATCCACACCCAGAGCGCCCACCAGCCAGGGCACTGGAATTCCAACGCCACTCTGACCCAGAGGAGGCAAAGGGCCGGGCGTCACAGGAGTGGAGCAGTGTTATGGGCTAAGCCGGGGATTCCCCTCACCAAAACTCTCCATTAGGAAGGAAAGGCACTCAGGAAGGAAATTAAGGCAGGAGTTAACAGAGGGTTTCCTGGTATGAAGGGCGAAATTTACATAATTATTGACTAATTCCTGTCTCATTTCTAATGAATGCAAAAAAGGATGATCTGCAGGAGGCCTGGGAGGCAAGACGTCTGGAGGGGAAGGTCTGGAGGGGTCAGCCTTTTCAGACAGCGTAGTAAGAGTGATCCTCCAACACTCTCACTATAGGACTTCCCAGCAAACAAGCCAGCAGTCAGACCCCTACCCACTACCAACATCGCTTTCTAGAATGAGTTTTTCTAGTCATTTCTCCCCTCACAAAATCATTTCACTCCAAGGTTTCTGTCTTCATGTTTCAGCTCAAAATTTTACAGGCTTTCGTACATGGACTAACAGATACAAAATAATGATCAGTTGAGAACATCCAGGTAATCTGAGCTCTTTCAGCAAAATCCCTTGAGAAGATGCTTGCTTCTAAAAACTCCCTTTGCATAAATGCCTGTTCGTGCTTTCTTCTGATTTACTCAGGTCACTCCACTTCAGTGTTCTTCTACTTCAACAAGATCTCCACTGAACCCCAAACTTCCCACCCCCGCACCACAGGAACTGCGGCTCGTTCTATTTTCCACAAGTTCCAGCGCCCACAAACTACAGAAGATAGGCCCGGGGAGGGGCGTGAGGGGCAGGGCAGTGACGTCACACCCTCGGCTGGTCACAGGTACCACCCTACACTTTAACACACATTATCTCACTTAATTCACCATCAGTGGAGCCTCAAGAGAATAAAAAACATCCTACACAATTAAAATATTCAATACTACGTATATTGTTCCACTTCACTATTTATAAAACACAAAGGTCAAGCTTAAGAGGCTTTTAGACAGTCCCTAAACCCAAAAACATTCATTTCTTGATCACAAAATGGCCAGCCTGGTTAAAAAGCTAGACCAGACTGAAGGGCAAGAGCTATCTGACTATGAGCCATGCACAGAAGAATTCCATCAGGTTGGTCAGGAAATGGGGCCAATTTTACGTTCTGATAAACAGTGTTTCCCAGAGGACTGGAGAGAGCCAGGTTCAGCCCTATCCAGGCTTCCCTGTGACCCCCCACCACCACTGCAGAGCCCGGGGCTCATGCCGAGGGCTGCCCCATGCAGGTGGAGGGGACAGCGCCCCAGACAACAGGGGCAAAGGGAGACCCCACCCTCCTGACGCATCTCCCCGTAAGTCAACAGTGTAACTTGTCACGGGATGGCTCCTGTCTTCTCTTCAAACAAGGCTCAGAAAGTACCACCAACTTCTCAGGAACATTCATGGTTTACCTATTCACTTGTTAACATGAAGTTGTTTAATGAAGTCTGGCTGTGAAATCAGACTGTAACTCTTAAGAATACAATTCAACTTATCCCACTAAGACTCTCCTCCATAAAGAGAACAAACACAAGGGTAACTTCAGAAGAAGCTCAGATTTTTACAGCACAACCACTTCCAAGAAAGTGGGATGGACAGATAACCAACAACAGAAGTGCAAAGAATCTAACCACAGCTGAGGCTCCCAGGCTGCTGAGAGCCCAGGGCCTGCACCCCGTGGGCCTTGGACCGAGGGGACAGAGCCTAAGAAACTTACGGCTTAGTACTTAGCAGCAGTAGCAGCAGCACTTTATCTGAATAGTCTCAGTTCTGTCCTTGAATTAAGTAAGAACTCCCAAGAAGCTACAGCTCTGGTCATTTAGTCAACCCCTTCCTTGAAATACGCCTCACTGCTCTTTGCTTCATTGAATGTCTTCATCTCTGAGGGTCACTAAGGGAGAGACACACAAAACTTGCTTTCCATTCATTCTCGAGCTATCTCAGGAACTGACACTACACATATATACTGACACAGACACGTATTTTCTCATACAGGAAATATGTTTTTTAAGTTAACAGATAAAAAAACCACCCTGACCAACCAGAGAATGACATATGTCCCCTTCTTATTATGAGAATGTGGCTGGAAAGATTTTTAACACAGATTCTAGAACACAGAATTTAAATCTGCAGAAATGTATACCAGGGATCCGATACTTTTTTCGCCTTCCCGCTGGCTCTGATGCAGCTGTTGTGGGCCCCGCACTGAGGAGCGCTGTGCAGCTGTGTCTACATAACACAGCCCTCCCCTGTCCCTCTCCACCCCCTCACCGAGTAAACCACTCCTGAAATCCACATTCCCCTCCGTCATGCTCTCTGCCCTGGTTGACATGGGGTTTCTGTGTGGGACCTTCTGATGTTGAAGAGAGAGGGGCGTCACAGCCAAGACCCCACGACGATTGCCAGAAGCTGGGCGGAGCCCACTTCTCACCCTCGAGACAACGTTCTGAGCCGCCTACAGAGATCACAGCAACAGCACAGAAGAAGGGGTTTCACCCCTCTTCCCATGGACCCCCCCCACCAGCCCGGGGGCTCTGCGGGCCTCTTCCCCGGGGCAGAGGCTCCCTGGGCACGCTCTGTCCTCCCTGCCCTCCCCTCACGCCCCTGCACCAAGCACGTCCCACGGCAGGCGGGTTTCGGGGAGCCCCTCCCTTGTCTTCCTGCGGGGTCTGCTCCACAAAGCCCAGCAGGGCGGGTCAGGGCAGGTCCCACGGCGGCGCTGCGGGCTGTGGGGAAGCCTGCCCACCTCTGGGGGAGAGCGAGTCCTCCCAGACAACAGACCTGACGCCACTTTCTCCAACAGCTTCATTGAGAACAAGAGGGACCTTTTCCAGTTCACGCAGAGAGTATCCCTTTCCTAAAACGCGGAAGGGCAAACCTTTGAAAACTTCACCCGGGAGACATACATCTGAAACAAACTCTCGAAATTCTTCTACATTCTCAAAAATGGCTCAGAAGCTCTCGCTAGTTTTCACAACTTCCATCAAAATGCCACTGGACACGCCAGCAACGTGCAGTCTCCTTACTTGTCGTTGGCCAGGTGATAGAAGCGCCTGTTCACGCACCCGGCGCACAGCAGGGCCGCCGCATCCAGGTAGGACAGGATCTTCAGCAGGACCTCTGAGGGCAAACTGGGGGCGGGGGGAGGAGAGGAGTCAGAGCAGCTTCCAGAAAACACCTGGCCGTTCATCTGCCAATGCAAGTGGCCCTTTCTGTGCAAGAGTCCCAGGGCTCCCATCTTGGCTCTGCCGGTGTCTCTCCCTCTCCCCTCGATGAGCAGCAGGGACACGGGCAGAGACGCAAACGAGGCAATGTCAGAAAGCAGACGGTGTCGCACCTCTGAGCGTAAAGGCCCACAGGGAGAACAAGGCCCGCCCCTCCCCTGGGCCTTCGGGCTGCCTCCCTCGCCCCCAGCCCCAGCACCCGGCTCCAGCAGCACGTGCAGGCCCCCCGCCCACTGCCCCACTGCGCTGCCCCTGTCTGGAGGCTCTTCCCCAGGCCCTGTCGTCTCCGTGTTCAGTTCTCAGCTTAAATGTCAGCTCCTCAAGAGACGTCTTGCCTGACCATCCTGCCCTACTAATCTGGATTAAAGAGTCCATTTGCTTTCTGGACAGCACATACCCCAATTTATAATCCACTCCTTGTTTCAATCTGGGTCCTCCACAGGACTGGAAGCCTCATGAGAACACATGTGAGTGGCTCACCAACTGCCTCCTTCCCCAAGCAGAGCGTTTGGTTCAGAGAAGGCCCTCGGGTATCCATGGACAGATCAGCTAAAGCGATATTTGTTCTAGTTCTCCTATCAGATTATTGTATGACGAGTCTATTCCCAGAGAAGAATAAGAAGACAACTCTTGAGAGTGCCTTGGATAGCAACATGACACCAGTCAATCCTAAAGGAAATCAATCCCGAATTGGAAGGACTGATGCTGAAGCTCCAATACTTTGGCTGCCTGATGCAAAGAGCCTACTCGTTGGAAAAGACCCTGATGCTGGGAAAGATTGAAGGCAGGAGGAGAAGGGGATGACAGAGGATGAGATGGTTGGATGGCATCACCAACTCAATGGACATGAGTTTGAGCAAATTCCAGGAGATAGTGAAGGACATGGAGACTGGCATGCTGCAGTTCATGGGACTGCAAAGAATCAGACATGACTGAGTGAATCAACAACGACAAAATTCCCAGAGTGAATGGTTAGGGTTAAAGTTTAAATTCATGTCCTTAATTAAATCTTTCTTTTTTGGCTTTTCCTTTCTTTTTAAAAACATAGTACAAGTGTGGACACTGTTACCTGAGCTAGTTATGATGCAGTGTTAAAAGTCCAAAACTTGAACTCAGGCTTTATGTACGAATCCACGTCCTGTAGCACGTGGACTAGGTGAGCCCGCTCCCCGCCCTGTAAGATGGCCCCGGTGGTGCCGACTTTCCAGGACTGCACACAACACTGAGTGCACAGCCGCTGCTCCAGAGATGTTAGTGCGGTGCGAAGCAAAATATTTTTGTCACTTTCTACAGATCTTGTTGTTCAGGGTCACAGAACGGAACCTGACATGACAGAAAAGGGTGTCCCAAATCCTGAAAGCCAAGTAGGTCAGAGACCTCCTGAGCTCTCCAAAGGACACAATTTAATCTTCTTTCTCCTTTCTCAAGGGTCTTTATCAAGTGGAAAGTGAATAATTGTGAAGAACATTTTTTAAAAAGGAAAATTAAATGCACTTGTCACTTCTACAAGTTCGGCTTCATGAAACTAGTCTGACGATGACGGTGACAGGCTGTGATGACTCATGGCCAGCTCTCCACGCTGTACATTCTCCCCACACATGTCTATTCTTAGAGAGCTCAAAATAGCAACCTGGTGTATCCGGCACTAAACTTTCTCTAATAACGCGGCCCTTGCAGCCCTGAGCTGCGGCAGAGCACCTCACCCCTTACCTGTCCAGGGACGCAGAGCAGCCTGTGCTGGGCCTTCTGCAGACCTTGTCCTGCCGGGCACGGCGACTCAGGGCAGCGGGGCCTGCAGGCAACATGGCTCCTGGCCTCGTTCTGAAAGCAGACGTGGAAAATACTAATTACAAAGGTGAACTGTCCGTTCCCCTCTGCAAAACAGAAAGGATTCATACACTCCAAAGACAACTCGCTGTGAAACTTCGTCTACAGAAGGCAGGGGGGTGGGGGTGGGGGGGGCGAGTTAGACATTCAGTGTTCTGAGCAAACCTGAAGGCTGGGCTGACTCTGCTGCATCTTATAAACCATCAGCAAACCAAAAGGTGCTACAGAAAGAACTTAGTGGAAACAGTGAAGCAATTATCCTTGAATAAAAAATCAATACATTAAAAAAAGAGTACTGAATGAAAACAAAAAGGGAAGATAAAATATGTCAACTGTCCAGTTTAAATAACACAATAGAAAAACAGTAAAGTTAACATCAGTTCAGTTCAGTCGCTCAGTCATGTCCAACTCTTTGCAACCCCATGAATTGCAGCACGTCTCAGTAGGGTTTAAAATAAAAAACACTTTAATTCCTGAACTGGATCTGGCACCATCTTCAGGTTTGCCCATCTTGGAGGGCTAACGAGCGGTTCCAGTTCCGGCTCCGGCAGTCACAGCCACAGGAGGACCAAACACCCACCTGCTAAAATCAATGTTCACTACAGTCACCCCTCAAGACCAGCCGTTCTCAACAGCAGCTGGGCAGGGACCTGAGATGCCCAGAAAGCCAGCAAGTGCACACCTCCCAGTGGACACGCTGCTTCTGCTGGGGCAATATGGAACCTGCTTCCTTACCTGCCCTCCACACACCTGACCCCCACCCCCCTGCCACACAGACACAGCGATCACTGACCCTCCCAGCCAGCACACCATTTCAGAATCGACCAGAACCTAGAGCACGCAGTATCCACATGCTTGGCTCACCAACCCTATGGCTCTGAGGATACTCTGTTCACCACTGGTTTAATCACCCCATCCCATTTTTCCTACCAGATATGCGTGATGACTGGGGGGCAAAGGGAGGGTACCCCAAGAACTTGGAAGTCAGGGCAATAGTCTCTCTGGGAGCAGAAGAATGAAGTCCACATGGACAGATCTAGATGAAGGATGGCCCTGACCGTGAGCACAGCCTGCTCTCAGGAGGCTTGGGGATGGTGCTGCCCACAGACTTGGCATCCCCTGGTGCCTGCCGTGGAGACACACATGCCAGGATGGACATGCCAGCAAGCGCTCAAACAGCCTGATGATCCCCCAGGTGCTTCCGAGCAGCCAGAGCACAAGTTTCTCTTCCCTTGCTAGATTTTTCTCTTCATAAACGAGCATACTGGCTGGCACATGGCAGGCCCTCAGGAAACACTGTGACCCTCTGTGTGCTGGCATCTCAACCCAGGAGAGGCAGAGTACCGTCCAGTTCCTGCTGCCCCTCCATCCCGGCTTCATGCAGCAGAAGGCACTCAGGTGCTCTTCATCTTACCTGACTTCCTGGCCAAGTGCAGAGACGCAGAGTGGGACAGGGCAGGGCGAGATGCTCGTTTGGAAAGCTCTGCAATGCCCTCTCCCCCTTTAGTCAGAGAATCCCTCCTGGGCAGTAATTTTTATACTTCTACTGACATTTTTGTTTAAGCAAAGATTTCCATAGCCAACAAGCTTCAATTCCACTGATCTTGCTATACTGGCAACCAGAGGTAAAAGACAATTTCCTAATTGTCTTAATTTCCTAGGGCTGCCTTAACAACGTGGGCTTCCCAGGTGGCTCAGAGGCAAAGGTCTGCCTGCCATGTAGATGTCGTTTCGACCCCTGAATTGGGAAGATCCTCTGGTGAAGGAAGTGGCAACCACCCCACCCCCACCCCCAGTATTCTTGCCTGGGAAATCCCACAGACAGAAGAGCCTGGCAGGCCACAGTCCAGGGCGGGTCGTAGAGTCAGAAGAGACCGCGCAAACGTGCCTTACAGTACCTTGATCCAGGGTGGCTTCAAACAACAGAAACGCGTTGTCTCACAGACCTAGGGGCCAAACAGGAAAACCAAGGTGCGGGGAGGGCCATGCTCCCTCCCCAGGCTCCAGGACCTACTCGTCCCTGCCTCTTCCAGCTTCTGAGGGCGCTGACAGTCCTCCGTGCTCTCTGACTTGTGGCAGCTAAGCTAACCACAACCTCTGCTCCCTCCTGACAAGGCAGCCTTCCCTTGGTGTGTGTGTCTTCCTACACGGCAGCAGTTGCGTTCAGTTTAGGACCCACTCTGATCCAGCATGACCTCATCCTAGCTAATGACATCCGCAGAGACCCTAATTCCAAATAGAGGCCGATCCTCAGGTTCTGGGTAGACAAGAACTTGGGAAGAATGGGAGAAGGGGGCACAATACACAATTCAACACTACACACACAGTTTTTTAAAGCATTCCTTATTTTAAGCAGCTAACCAATCCTGCAAACTCTAGATAACCTGTGCTTCTTATACAAAGAAAATATCTTAAGGAGACAAAGGTTTCTGAGCTTACTTAAGCTTTGAAGGATTTTTTTTACTCTTCCATTTAGTAACAATATCTATCCAGTCCTGAATGGGTTACCTTTAGACCCCTACACAAGTGTGCCCAGAAGTCTGTGAGTCTGTACACAGGTAGATACTATTGACTGATGACTGAGGAGCGTTTCTCACAGATAGATACTATTTTCTAACTTAAACAAATACTGCTGTGGCTGATCAAATACAAATTTGTTTAGAAGCATTAGTAAATTGATAACAGCTTTTTGCCATTATGTATTTCTTCAATCAAAAGATAAAAAAAAATCAAAACGATCACCCTAAGCCTTTCCAAGGAAACCAAAGAAAAGTAAATTAATAGATCTATCCATCAGTTTCAATCTAGCAAAGTGGCTAAGACCAAATAAACGATGACAAGGGTGGCCTGGCTGCAGATGGGCAGGCATTCTCCTTCACTAGTGTGAGCACAGATTGGTGCCAAGGGCAGGGAAAGTCAAGTCCTAGTATATACTGAGATCCTTCAAAGGCAGGTATTTTTTTAAGCCAAGAACTTCAGGTCTAGAAATATATCCCAAGGCAAAAAAAAAAAAAAAGAACCCAAAGGGTTCACTCAGGAACATGCATCTCTAAGTTGCCTACACTGGGAAAAGTACTAGAAACAGTATTTGGTTGTTGCTGTTAGTCGTTAAGTCGTATGCAACTCTTTTGTGACCCACCAGGCTCCTCTGTCCACGGAATTCTCCAGGTAAAAATACTGGAGTGGGTCGCCATAATCTCCTGGACTGGCAGGTGGGTTCTTCACCGCTGAGCCACCAGGGAAGAAGCCCCTGGAAACAGTACAGGACCAGCTCTTTCCCATGGCCTCCATAAAGTAAGCAACATTCAGCCAGTTAAAATGGACAGTTGCAACACAGGTGGAAGTGTTTGCATAAAAACAAGTTCACAGCGTCTGCACGGCCTGCTTCCTCACCTCCTACATGCAGTGTGTACCTGCTTAGTTGCTCAGTCGCATCCGACTCTCAAACATCACCGTCTCACCGAAGTCTTCCGGCCGTGCCCTCTAAACTCCAATCTGCACTTTACACACACATGGAGCTCCCCCCATTTTTTTCCTTAGCACGCATCACCAGACACCATCGCCCACCGCACTGGTGGAAGGGCTGTGCTGGCAGGGCTTCTGCATGAGGTCTGCTTGCTGCCTATTCTTCAGCACCCACAACACCCCCAGCATGAAGAAGGCATTCAATAAATATTTTCTAAATTAATAACACATTGATCTAAAATGCACATTCTATCAGCATACATTACAAAATCTTATGTTTGTATTTCTCTCTTCAGAGGAAAAAACCAAACACACACACACACAAAAAGAAAAGCAGTCTGCCAGGAAAGATAACAAGGTATTAACTGATAATACATCTGATTCACAAGATTAGGGGATTATAGAGTTTTTGGTGGTGCTTGTTTTTAAATAGAACTTGGAAGACTGGAGAGAACACAGTGTACTCTCTAATACTTCCTGTGTACTGAAAATGTAATGAATTGTAAGGGAGGGTTGTTGTTCTCATCTCGAAACTAAGAACCCCACACACAAGAAGGTCTGGGAGCACAGCTATCACAGCAAAAAACATCCTTTCAGCTGGAGCCTTCATTCTCAAAGGCCCCAAGCATTCTGGGCTCCAGGTCCTCTGAGCACACCCTGCAGAAACCTCAAAACTTCTTTAACATTGTTCCCCAAAACTGTTACACTAGTGTTCCAGGTCTAGAGGGAATTCCCGGCCCACTAGCTCATATCTGTTGGAAAAGTACAGCCTATTTATTTGTTCCTGTTTTGTTTTTCCATGATTAAACTAGATCTCCTGAGCCCCTCATTGCCAGAGCAGAAGACTGAGGCTCTAGTGAGGTAATTAAGTGACGACTGTGTCACCATACATCTTATCGTTTTGGACTTTGGCACCATTGAGAGCACATCTGCATTTCTCCATAAAATAAACTAACTGCACATTCTTCAGGGCTACACAGTTCACCAACAGGAAGTCCCATGCATGACATGAAGCTCTGTATGGCTACAAAGTTAAGCAGTGCGTATTAAGCTTTATAACTAGTAAGATGACATTTAGTTTAAAACCGATTTTTTTTTCAAGTGACAAACTTTACCTGATTGCTTTGAATTAAGTTCAGTATTTTAAAAACCTACTTTCTGGGCCTGATTCTTAATATCTGATAAATCAAAAAAATTAGACCAAGCAGAAATTACGCCAACTTGACAGCTTTCTGTGATATTCTTACAGTTTAAGATATTTATTTATACAAATTCATATTTTGTGTTAAAAAGATCTAAACATATTAAACACTTTGTGTGATTCTTTGTTAAAATCTAATTTTTTCTGCCTCCAGACATTAAAAATAACCACTTACTTAGACTACAACCATTCTTAAGATCTGACTTTTCTTGACCAAGAAGAATTTATATACCACCAAATCACAGACTGCCATGCACACTTCCATGCCAGGCATAATTACAGGCATTCTAATTACATCATTTCAACAAGTTCACTCAACTTACAAAGTAATAGGAGATTCATCATGTAACAATCATCCTGCTTCCCACTAACAGAACCTTATATATAAAGACTAATTTTAGTAACAGTGGCAAATTGATTTAAAGTTCAATCTTCCTACTTTAAATTCCTGTCTTTCTTTCCTACATAATAGAAATTTTGCAGGCATTGTCACCATTTTGTCACGAGGCTTGTGATATGTACAGCGTTTACAGCTATTCTCAAGAACCAACTATCACTGTAGTACCTAGCGAGGGGGGCCCTGCTTCTGAAACTAGGGTAAATGGGGTAATGGATCCCAGCAGGATGGACACGGGACACAGTCCTGGAGATTCAGGGGGAAAAAAATATACCTTAAGTAGTTGAGCTGGTAAGTAGTAGTCGTGTAGTGTTAGTCACTGCTTAGTAGCAGAATCCTTTTCTATGCTTAAACACAGACATCTGGTTTATTAGAAGGCATAATATGGCAGACTTTCTATATCCATAAATCGAGATCTACAAGCAAAAAGAGAGTCTTCAAGAATGCAAACGGTTCTTAGCACTATTCCTCCACCTTGCAATCTAACTGGGAAGACCAGTCCAGAGCTGGGAACAGCTCAGGATGAAAGAAAGGGATATAATAAGACATGAAGACAGCACCAGGGATACTTCCTCTGACACCTGGGCCACTCACTCTGTGAAGTGGGCCACTGTCCTTGGAGTTAAGCTGAAGTTCCTTTTGGAAAGCAGTTGCCGCCTCCTGCGCCCTGCCCCTTCCCGATCTCACTCCTCCAATCTCCTTCTGTGACTGCAGAAGAGGACCACCCTTCAGGCGCAGGGTACCCCAAGAGAACTGGAGCAAAGACGAGCCCCCTGTCACCAGAACAACAACAACACACATACACACACCCTCCTCCGCTTGGACAGGAAGACCGCAGAAGAGAATCAGGGAGCGAGCACCGAGGGGTGTCTGTCTATTAACAGAAGGCATCCCCCCAGGGTCTGCTCAGAAACGCAAACCTGGCCCTGATGGCGGAGGTGCAGCTCCCAGACCAACCTGCCTAACAGCGCTACCTGGTTAGGGGCTGAGTCCTCCGTTCCTGAACTGGGTGCAGGAGAGAAAATTGATTATGTTTTGATAAGTAGAATCGACTTTTATAAAGTCATAAAAAAGACAAAAACCCGGCCCCAGAATTAGGAAATAACTTCGGGAACACGCTTTGGAGGGGAGCCGTGCCGGCTACCCGGAGCGGGAGCGCGGAGATTCGCACCTGCCCCCGCAGGTGGGCGCGTCCACGCGGCGGCTCTCCGCGAGGGCTGCTCCAGGTGTAGGGCCTCGCACGCCCCCGTAGCCCCAAGGCCCACTAACTGAATGAACCGAGGAGACAGAATATTCCAGGGAAGCTCCTCGACTTGAACCGTGACTTGGGCTTACCCCAGGCTTCCAAGTTTTAGACACTTCCTCTCTCCGTCCTTCCAGACCTTTCCCGCGCAAACAGATCGGAATCAATGAAAAGAAAGAGAAAGGGAGGCGGGGGAGTGAGGGGCTACTCCCGTCGGGGCTCCCGGG
>NW_011494925.1:3080114-3084308 GCF_000754665.1 Bison bison bison
GTCCGATCGCCATGGATACCCAGCGCCGACGCTCCTCCTCCGGGCCGTCGCACCACCCCGGGCCACGCCCCCTCGACGCTGACGCGTGCGCAGAGTTACTGTGGGGGGCGGGGCCGAGGACAACTCCGCCTGTCAGCCGGCTTCGGCACCGACGCCGACGTCGAGGACGCCTGGCGGCGGCGAGAACACAACTTGGACTTTGTGCTCCCACGGGGGCTGAGGCGGCTTCGCCCTCCCCACCTGCTGGCTCTGGGGTAGTCTGGGCTGCTTCCTGCCCGACTGTTTAAGAACACCAAACGAAAAGGCTACATCGTCTGCCCAGAGGCAACAGCAGGGCCACAGTTAGACCGAGAATTCCCCAGTTGGCACGGCCCCTTCTAGAGGGACATCGGGATAGACGGTTTGTAACCGCGAACTTGGTTTTTGCAGGTTCCTGAAGTACGCAGCGCCAGGGGCTCCCATCCCGCCCGCCACCAACAAAGCCCCGCCTTTCTGTCAGACCGAGCCGCGCGGCGTCCGCGCAGGGGCGTCCGCGCAGGGGCGTGTGGAGACCCCACGGCATCGGCGCGCGCCCCGGCTGCCTTGCACTGTGGGAGATGTAGTCTTTGAGCGTCCTGCGCCGCGGCAGTTCCGGGAGGAGTGCCGCCCTCGAACTACCACTCCCAGGACTCCTAGCGGTCTTCCAGGTCCCTTTGCAAGGGGCCTGCCGGACATCAGGTGAATGTCAGCAGAGAAAGGAATCCAAGTATTTTCAGTCCAGTGAAAGGAGAGCCGAAGGGAAGGGAAAGTGGGCGTCAGCTCCTTTCGGGAGACGTTCTGTCTTGATTGACGCAGTTGGAGCTAACGTTTTTGCCGAGCACACCCGTGCAGCGTCACCGGTGTGCGCGCGAGCGCTGGAGCCCGCGTCCGGCCGGGTGTGTGGCAGGTCGCGAAGGTCTCCTCTTCACAGCTGGAGTCTTCCCTGAGCGGGGCGGCCTTCCGGGAGCATGATCTGCACTCTCCTGAGAGCTGTGCGGTGCACGGAGAGGCTGCGTGGGTGCCCCGGGAAGCCATGGTTTCTGCCACACTCTGTGCCTCACAGAGCTTGCTCGCAGACTGAGCCCAGGTGGAGATGGGGGCTGCAAGAGCAGAACACGACGGCGCGACCTAGGTGTATTTGGGGAGTCACCCAGAGATCCATTTGGACGCAAGTACGGAGCCCCCAGAGCGCGAAGGAGGACGGCAGCAAGCAAGTGTCTGTGCACAGGAGTCAGGGCGGGGAAACCGTCCTCTCAACGTCACAGAAAGGTAAAGGGGATTCCGTGTAGCGATCAGTCTCAGCAAACGTGACGGGAGCTGCCAGTGCCCTTTATATAAGTTCAGAACCGAGAATAAGCGGTACACGCAAATTAAAAGGTAGAACCGTTGAAGGCAGTTCAGAAGCAGAGAAGATAGGCCTACAATTTTCTTCCCAGATTTGAGAACTCACATTTGACGCTTGATTTTGATGCATCTTTGCTGAATTATGCCTGTAAGATTTTTCTCAACTTTTATTAGTTTGGTGTGGAGAGAGCTTATAAAACCGTTGTTTAATGTTTTGTAACAGACAAGTAGATTTCCCAGGTGTTACTTCATCTCATTTGAATTTCACCGTTTACTTTTTCAGACAGGACTCAGTAGTATGTATAAGGCTAATTTCCCCGGTTTCGCACAACTAAAAATTGAGTGTGAGTATTTCTAATCTCAGTTTCCTAATAGCCATGCCAGTACCTCTTGGGACAACCACACCTGTCTTTAGCCTCTAAGAATAGCGCTGTCTTTGACATATGGCCCTTAGATGCAGTGCTGTTTTTTATTTACTATTTTGATCAGTGGGAGGCAGTTTTAGAGGCTTCCATTGGACTTTACTCATTATGGTATGGTGGGCAATGCACCTCAAAGGACCTAGTTTAGGGACTGTTGTTGCTCATGACTGAGTATAGCCGTTCCAGTTATAGTTTGAAAATCAGGGAAATGACCATCTGGTAAGTCCACGCAGCTGTGACCCTCTTACATGCCAGGCTCTTTATTACATAGCCACCACAGGTACTTAACAGAGGGACCATAGAGACTCCTTAGGTTATTGATGTCAGCTTAGACACTGTCCAGTGGACCTTGAAGTGTCCCCTTTTCCAGCATAAGGTCACCAAGTTAATGGCCGAGGGGCTCTGGTGAAGGACCAGGGGAATCTTATACTTGCGCAAGTGCTTCCTGATGGAGTTGGCCTTCCTTCGGTAAATGAATGCCAGGAGTGAAGAGCGGTTCAGGTCCAGAAACCGAGCTGTTCGTTGTCATGACTGTCCCCACCTGGCTTCAGAGCTGGGCCATCCCCAGGGCTGTCAGAGCACCTTGTGAGCAGTGTTTTCCAGGCCCTCCTTCGGGACAGCCGGCCTTAGTGTCTGACATCCACTCGAGCACACCCACAGTTCGCTGTGGCAGTGCTGTCATTTTTACTTCACTTAATGTGGACCCCACTCGCTCCATCTTTCCAAGCACGAGCCGAGCTGTGCACCAGCTCCCAGGCTGCTTGTCAGACTTCAGTGTTTGATCGGAGAGTGCTGATCAGTCAGCTCCCATTCGTCCCAGTCTGTATTTTGCGCCTCTTCCCATCTCCCTTGGGATATAGCTGGCTCTGCTGGTGGGGCCTCCAGCCACTTCAGGGCTGGGGTGGCCCGTTTCCTCCTTCCTTCCAGTTACGTTGTACCCTGGCCAGAACACGTGTCTTGCAAGGTGGAAGCCCCCACCAGGTCTTCGAGCAGGAGGAAGAGCTAGCCTTTAACAGGGAGGCATGAGCTGCCACTTCATGTGGGAGGCTTCAGAGGAACTGGATCAAAGGATTTCCTCATCTTAGACAGTAAGGAGGCATTAAGATCAAGTACCTAAAGTACCAACTCCTCAGCCCTGCTCCCAGAGTCGGCTGTGGTTCTTTGCAAATAACTCTTCAGGTGATTCCAATACGCAGATTTGACAGCAGCTGCTCCAGAACACACGCTGACCCCTCCCATGTCCCAAACCCACATCTCACCTGCTAGAGATCCTGAAGCCAAGAGTATCCAGCTCATGTCCGGCACACATGTAACCAGGGGTGTTTTCTCTTTACAGTGAAAGAAGCCGGAAGAGATTTTACCTACTTAATAGTGGTGCTTATTGGAATCAGCATTACAGGTTGAAATCACAGCAAGTATAAACCTCCTGAATGTCTTTTTCACTTTCCATTTGTCTCGTTCTTGTTTTGCTAGATCTCCTTTTTCTGTGATTTTCAGGTGGCTTGTTTTACACGATCTTCAGAGAACTTTTTTCTTCATCTAGTCCGAATAAGATATATGGGAAAGCCCTAGAAAAGTGCAGATCACATCCCGAGGTTAGTCTTCAAGGCTGAGTTATACAGACTCCGACAATAGGAAGGAAAAAACGTTGGGGTGACCAGGGGAGTGGTGGGTAGAAGTCACATAGTGGTTCCAAGACTGGTGAAATTTATGTAATAAATCGGAATGGTTAGGTTTTGATTATGTTATTAGCTCCTTGTTCGCTACTTGAAATGCTTTGATTTATGGGCAGCACCCAGAGGTCCATACAGGGACATTTCAATTCTAATTGTAAAAGCTTAGACTATATCAGCATGTTAAACTCATGCAGTAAGTGTCCAGTCTTTTTAAAAACCTGATCCATGACCTCATGATCATAGTGGGAATTGTTGGAACTTACTGAGAGCATAGTGCACACCACACACTCTGCCCAGGCTCTAAGCGCTCAGTCTCTATCCTGCGTGCAGAAGAACACTGACATTTAAAGAGAGTAAATTAACAAAGCTAAGATGACCAAGCCAGTAAGAGGGAGAAAGTGAACGTGTTAGTCTCTTAGTCGTGTCTGACTCCTTGCAACCCCATGGACTGTACCCTGCCAGGCTCCTCTGTCCAGGGGATTCTCCAGGCAAGAATCCTAGAGTGGGTTGCCATGCCCTCCTCCAGGGGATCTTCCTGACTCAGGGATCAAGCCCTGGGTCTCCCACATTTGTAGGCAAATTCTTTACCTTCTGAGCCAGGGTGGAAGCCTGGTAAGAGGGAGAGCCAGAACCTAGTCCAAGTTTGTCTGATTCCAGATCTTATGTCTTAAGCACAGCCTGCCTGAACCACACCCCAGGAGTAGGCAGGTGCAGAAAAACCGTGTTGATTTTTT
>NW_011494925.1:3084408-3088849 GCF_000754665.1 Bison bison bison
TTGATTTTTTTTTTTAAAGGATCCCATCGAGAAGGAAGTTTTCCATAGGGCTTTCCAGTCACAGAGAGAAAGCCAGTGTAGCCTGTGAAGGCCCAGATTTCTTACTCCCTGGGTGCAAAGCTTCGGCATTGAAAAATCTAATTCATTTAAAGCTTAATTCTTGTACTTTGAAAGAATATGGCATATAGCATCATAAATCGCAGGGCTGTTTCTCATATAGACCAAGGACTAATAACAAAGAGACGGTCCCTGGGGAGAGCGGGAAGGTTTCGAACCTGCAGACACTGTCAGCATAAGTCCTGTCAGCATCCATGCCCTGCCCTGGGTTTCCCTGGACACCACCTCCATATGCTCCATCAGTGTCTAGTCCTGTCGGGACAGAAGCCTCGGGAGCTAACGGTCTCTGACATCTTTCCTTCGTACTGAACTTGGGCGATCTGAGAGCTGTGGGGAGATGCCACTCTGAGTGAAACTCAGCAGGGAATAAGGAAGTTCCCATTGTAGTTCCTGGGAAACCTAATTCTACCTGAAAAGATACGCTTTACACACTCCAATGATAAATATGACCAGTCACGTAGTTAAATGTTGGAAGAGATGAAGAGTTGCTGCGTTGTTCACAAGCTAGCCATTCAGTGATCCTCAGCATTTGGAACAAAAGAGAACTTCCCTGAATAAACGCGGAGTGGGATGTTTTCAAGCTCATAACTTAATTTGCTGCCTGAACGAGCTCTACAAAGCATAATTAAACTTTAACAACTTGATTTTGTCAGCATTTATTAGGGGCCTATTCTTTGCCAGGCACTGTGACTGATTGAAAAACAGAAAATTCTAATGTTCTGATACTGACATGTTTAATCTATTATAGTGAGTTATTTGAAGAATTGTCCCATTTGTTTCATAGTTACTATTGTTACATAGTTCTTTAATATGTCTCATCTTACCTATTACTTCTTTTTCTTTGTGTCTGAAAATTCTGATACTGAAGACACTCAGCAAACAAACTAAATATTTCCAGAGTTGAAGCAATATTTGTTTTACTTTCATATCAAATTTGTATTTTATGAAAATATTCCAAAGTATTTGCATTTTCAGTTCAGTGAAAATTTCATTTCCACTTCATTGAGTTTTCCCATTAGGAATAATGGTTTCCTACCCCTCGATCTGGTTTGCTTTAAATAGGGTCATTTGTTTTTATATGTGTGTTTAGTGACTAAAGTATCATTTTGCTCTCATAAGTTTTAGTATCAGACACCATTGGGTAAATGTTGCTAAAAATGTTCAGTGGACATTAATTAGAATGAACTCTGGGAGATAATGAAGGGCAGGGGAACCTGGCATGCTGCAGTTCATGGGGTCGCTTGGTTTGTCAGAAAATATTTTTCCAGGAAGCTTTAAAAAACCATAACCCTGACAGAGCAGGCCTGGTCTGTGTGCTCTAGGTCATCAGTGTCTTCGGCGAGCCCGTCAAAGGCTACGGGGAGGTGACACGGCGAGGCCGAAGGCAGCACGTTAGGTATCGGATCAGCCGGGATCCGGGGGGCTGGTGGGAGAGGCTTAAGTGAAAGGAAGTCAGGCTTGTGTTATTTCATTTTCTTGACAGCTTTATTGAATACATGAAAGATGGGCTGAAACACATGCGAGTGAAGTTCTACATCCAGGGCTCGGAGCCTGGGAAGCAGGGAACCGTGCACCTTGAAGTGAAGGAGGTGAGCCGTGTGGGGTAGGGGTCCCGAACCCGGACTCACGGGAAGTGCCGAGGGGAAAGCATGGCCTTGATGCTCTTTCGTTTATGTTTTTGTTTTTTTCCAGAACCCAGAAAGTGGTGAATATGAATTTCGGTATATATTTGTAGAACTTGAACCCTATTCTAGAACTATTGTCATTGAAGATAATCGATCCTGAGACAATCAGAAGAACAAGCAAGCTTGTGTTTCCTGATGAGTGTGGCAGGCTCTGATCATCACAGCCCTCCGCCAGCCTCTGTTTTGAATAAAACAGGAGGGAGTAAAACTCATAAAAGTGAAGGCTACTGGGTAGTTGTTACATTTAGACAAACTGAATTAGAGATTTTCTCATAGAGTGAAAGATCATGAAATAGAGCATACTTTATGTTAAATCTTTGCATTAATGGTCAGAGTTTCTGCTCTACTTAACATCTTTTATGATAAATTTTTGTTATTAACAGTTTTACACCATGTAATAAAATAAAGTTCAGTATTCAATGCTTTTTTATGTTGTATAAAATCTGTGAAATAAAATTGAAACTAATAAGATGTTCAATTGAGAAAGGAGTACATGAAGGCTGTATATTATCACCTTGCTTATTTAACTTATATGCAGAGTACATCATGCAAAGTCCTGGACTGGATGAAGCACAAGCTGGAATCAAGATTGCTGGGAGAAATATCAGTAACCTCAGATATGCAGATGACACCACCCTTATGGCAGAAAGTAAAGAGAAACTAAAGAGCCTGTTGATGGAAGTGAAAGAGGAGAATGAAAAAGCTGGCTTAAAATTCAACATTCAAAAAATTAAGATCGTGACATCCAGTCCCCTCACTTCATGGCAAATAGATGGGGAAACAATGGAAACAGTGAGAGGCTTTATTTTCTTGGGCTCCAAAATCAGTGCAGATGGTGACTGCAGCCATGAAATTAAAAGATGCATGCTCTTTGAAAGAAGCTATGACAAACTTAGATAGCATATTAAAAAGCAAAGACATTACTTCACCCACAAAGGTCCATCTAGTGAAAGCTATTGTTTTTTCCAGTAGTCATGTATGGATGTGAGCGTTGGACCATAAAGAAAGTGAGCACCGAAGAACTGATGCTTTTGAACTGTGGTGTTGGAGAAGACTCTTGAGAGTCCCTTGGACTGCAAGGAATCCAACCAGTCCATCCTAAAGGAAATCAGTGCCGAATAATCATTGGAAGGACCGATGCTGAAGCTGAAGCTCCAATATTTTGGCCTGATGAGAAGAACTGACTTATTGGAAAAGACCTGATGCTGGGAAAGACTGAAGGCGAGAGGAGAAGGGGACAACAGAGGATGAGATGGTTAGATGGCATCACCGACTCGATGGACATGAGTTTGAGCAAGCTCTGAGAGTTGGTGATGGACAGGGAAGCCTGGCATGTCGCAGTCCATGGGGTTTCAAAGAGACATGACTGAGCGACTGAACTGAATAAAAAGATGCCCAAAGCAGCTTCTTTTCATCTATTTTGGAATCAGACGCGAGATGAACATTTGAAAATATTTGAGAACTAACCGTTTTAAGATGTTTTATCTGTGTTTTGCTACCAAACATTCTCAGGTACTTGGAATTTTCTTAATCAGGCCTCTCATATTCCTTTCCTGGCAAAGCAGTCATGGAAGCTACCACTTAGGTAGGATTTGTCCTTCCCTCAGTAGCATTTTCAAAAGTCTTCTATGAGAGTTGGGGTCGCAAGGCATTGTTTTTGCCCTGAAGTTATTGACCATGCATTTATAGCACACCAAGAGGTACACATCAGTCTTTTGCAGCCCCAGTCACACACCTGTGCAGCCAAAAGTACCACCTGCCAGATGCGGTCTCATTAAGTCCTCACATTCACGTGGGGCTGGCTGGCTAGATGGGGGACGTGGGGCTCTACTGTTCTTTACTGTTACTGGAAACCAGAAACAGGCATTCTCATTCATGCATTCAACCTTACAGTGCCTTTTAAGGTATCATTTTCATTTTTGTACCTTCAGTTCTTAGCATATCTGGAAGATAGTAGGTTTTCAAAAGTTGTATTAAATCCAAGCCTTAGAAGCATCTAGACATACTTCTAAAACACAGACAGCATAGTTCTCAGAAGCTGACTTTAAAAGCTGCTGAAGTCGTAGTGTGCCGGCTATAAGAAATAGAAGACTGAAAATTATAGATGCAGTATTGTCACAGCTGAAAGCATTCATGGATTAGTAAAACAAAATCACAACCAAAATAATGTGCATTTAATGCCTCTGGAAGGTTGAAACTTCTGTAGGAGCAGGCTTGGAAAAAGGAAAACATGAATACTGCTCTTCAGAATACATACACACACACACACACACACACACACACACATACATCAGCAAAAGATGGTTTTGCAGCAAAAGAACAACCAGCTTGTAAAAAGACTTCATATGCAACAACAACAAAAAAAACCCAGGTCTCCCACACTGCAGGCAGATTTTTTACCAGCTGAGCCACAAGAGAAGCCCAAGAATACTGGAGTGGGTAGCCTATACCTTCTCCAGTGGATCTTCCCAACCCAGGAATCGAATCAGGATCTCCTGCATTGAGGTGGATTCTTTACCAAGTTGTCAGGGAAGTCCTATGTAACAAAATGCAGAGAAAAAAATTAATATTTTGATCATACAGATAGTGGAAGCATAGTAAATGCTTTGATACATGTCTGTTGATTTGACCAAAGAGTT
>NW_011494925.1:3088949-3110591 GCF_000754665.1 Bison bison bison
ACCAAAGAGTTTTGTGCACTTTTGGAAAAAAAGAATTTTTTCATGGTGAAATATTTCTTTGCAGTGAAAATGGTGTGACTATTTTGGTGGCTCAGACAGTAAAGAATCCACCGGCAGTGCAAGAGACCTGGGTTCAATCCCTGGGTGGGGAAGATCCCCTGGAGGAGAGCATGGCTATCCACTCCAGTATTCTTGCCTGGAGAATCCCCATGAACAGAGGAGCCTGGTGGGCTACAGTCCATGGGGTGGCAGAGTCGGACACGACTGAGTGACTAACACATTTACTCACAAACTCCCAACATAAACAGCTCAGAATAACCATTTGCATTAACCAGATACTCTGGGTCTGTCTTTTCACCATGAGGCATCTGATGCTGGAGCAGTCAGTGATATACACAGAGCTTCTAAGAAAGGTGCCCCCCACTTCCCCTGACACCCCAAGGACCTGCTGAGGCATCTGCTCCTCTTCCACTAAATCCTGTTTCCAGATGCCCCACCCAACCTAGGAAAGGATTAGTCAGTGCTTCTGTTTACAGTCATCATTACTAAGATCTCTGGTAAGTTGCAAAATGCCTCTCCTCTTCTTCCTGTCCTTTCCCCTTTTCATAGAATTTATGGGGAACTTTTGTTAAAAACAGTTAACAGCAATGCAAAGACCTCATTAGATATTTTGCATGTATCCATTCCATGGATTGAAGATCTAAGGAATTTTCAAAATAATACTAAAAGGAAGCATGCCAAAGTGAAATATTAGTTGAAATGGTCAAATTCATCAGCTATAGAGATCCTGGCTTTATTTCTGGCAACTAGTATCCATCGGGGCATGTATTGCACACTTAATATTTGGTACATGTGGCAGCATCACAGGCTTCCCTGGTGGCTCAGTGGTAAAGAATCCGCCTGCAATGCAGGAGAGGTGGTTTCAGTCCTGGGTCAGGAAGATCCCCTGCAGAAGGAAACGGCAACCCATTCCAGTATTCTTGCCTGGAGAATCCCATGATCAAGTCACAGGCAGAAGACAGAAAAGCAGTGGAGGAAGAGAAGAACCAAGTGACTTGGCAGCAATGACACTCCAGTCCAGGGGAGCCTCAGTCATGAGAACTCGTTATCCACATTCACCGACTGTTCCTGCCACGTGCAAATGGAGACACGGGGATGTTCATCTATTTAAGCAAAGTTGTCACCATTGTCTCAGAGAGGAGGAAACGCTACCAAACAAACATGTGCTCTGTGGGGCCGGCAGATTCCTGCTTACAGAGGAGACGAAGGCCTGTGTGTTGATTTCTCAAGGAACCAAAGAGGTTCAGACAATGAAGACCAAGCTGTTCATTTTTTCCAAGAAGCTGCTGTGTGTGATGGGCTGCCTGTGGAAGCTCCCAGTTTTGCTTAGGAGCAATTCAGATAAAAACCATCAAGCTTTTAAGCTAAATGTCATGGTCATTAATAGCTACTTGTATCCAACCTATAGTTATGTAAAGTGGATGAAATACATCAAAATATTTCATTTTTCAAGTAGTTTCAAATAACTGGATTGCAACAGGTTTATTGTTTTTCATGTCAGTTATAAAATGTTCATTTCTGTCTTTTATCAAGCATGACTGCATCATCGTTAGTATTATTATTAATATACTGGTTTAGTTTATTTGGTTCAGATGGTAAAGAATCTGCCTGCAATGCAGGAGACCCAGGTTCCATCCCTGGGTTGGAAAGATCCCCTGGAGAAGGAAATAGCAACTGACTCCAGTATTCTTACCTGGAAAATCCCAGGAACAGAGGAGCCTGGTGGGCTACAGTCCGTGGGGTCGCAGAGTCGGACACGACAAACAGTATCATTTTATTTCAAATTTATGCAACCAGGACGTGCCAGAACATATGCTAAGCTTCTCATGAGTGATGCCACCTAGCAGCCACCTTGCTTGCAGGGCTCACCATACCATCTGACTGTGGGGAGGAGTGCAGCCTGTGGCTTGACTGCTTCCAGTCCTTGAAGTGGTCTTGATTTGGTTGCTGTGGCTGCAGGCCTGAGCTGCCAGCACCCCACCTCTGTCTGCAGAGGCCGCCTGCAGAGTTCTAGAGACAGGAGTAGAGGTTGGGAATCCCAGGGCAGGGGCACACAGGGGCCACTCGCTCCAGTACCCAGGCATCTTCGCCCAGAAGCTCAGTCCCCAGGGGAACAGTGGGATGCGGTCTCTCCCACTTAAATCCATCACAGCTCAGCTTCCCTGCAGGGAGCTGCCCGTGAGAACGGGGTCCTTTGTTCGAAAGACACAGCTCTGGGAGCTGCCTCAGTCCTTGAGGGTTTGCTTACAAACATAGCTCTCTGTCCCGCCACCCCAGAGATTAGGCGCTTATTTACTGCAGGCACCTGGAGTTCTGTGCAAACTTCTCACGCACAGAGAAATGTTATCTGGTGTAAGAAATAATAACAGGGAGCCATTCCCATGCTCTCAAGATTTCTTGTGACTGTTTGTAAGATGTATAGGCCAACCAAGAAAAAAAAGTCAACTGTCTTGTCTTTCTCACGCTCTTCTGTATAAATATGAGATGCTGAATAAAGTTGGTGTCAGACTGCGTCCCTTCGTGGTGACGTGTCTGAACCTCTCGACCCCATCTTTGTAGTCTCTTGCTTTAGTTTCTTTCTTAGCCCCGCCGTGCACGTTCTCGGGACCTGATCGACTGTGCCAGCTGGCACCGGTAGGTGGCGCCCGAACAGGGACTCGAGAATCGGAGCGCGACGACGGCCGCTGCCCACCAAGATTGAAGTAAGTAAAGAGGAATTCCTAATTAATTAAAGTAAAGGGCAGGGAGGGTGATTGTCGAGAGTAATAAATCATGGGACAATGCAATAGCCGCCAGTTATTTGTACATATGTTGAAAACTATGTTAAAAGGTAGGGGAATTCATGTAAATAAGTTACAGCTAGAGAAGTTTTTACTTTTTATAGAAGAGGTTTGTCCTTGGTTTCCAGAGGAAGGAACAGTTAGTCTGGAAATTTGGAAAAAAGTAAGAAAACAATTGCAGACATATTATTCCTTACATGGTCCCAGTCGTGTTCCTGTGGATGCTTTTTCTTTGTGGACTCTCATTAGAGACTGGATCCTGAACATGAGGGACATAAAATTCAAACGGCTCTCAGGGATTCCACGGGACCCGAAGTTGCAGAGCCTTCTGCCCCTCCACCTGAGCCGCTTTATGCTGTGCCTGAGGGAACAGCTTGTAAGGCTGGAGAGAGTGATGATATGTTAAGCTCTGACGAACAGGAAGAGTTAAATGAACAAGCGGCTCAGTACCATAGAGAGGATATGCCTTGGGAAATGATGGTTAACATGCAATCCCCCTCGGGAAAAGGGAAATTAAAGCATTCAGGGCTTTCTGAAGAACAGCTGGAGAATTTAATTCAGAAGATTGTTATAGCAGTAATAAAAGATGCACAGGGAGACTCCCACTCCAGCCAGCCTGCGCCTCCACCATATCCTCCCTTGGTTCTTGCTGAACTCGATCCACCTCCGCCTTTCATAGAACCACGAGAGCTTATATCTATCCTTGCTTGTTTGCTCGGTGAAAACGTAAAAATTAAAAGTGAGATATTATTATCTCCTCTTCAACAAGCGATTAAGCGAGCTAATGAAAAAGGAGAACATATTCCCGGGTTTTCAGGAATCTATCCAGTGTTTGAAAATGCTCAACAGCAGAGGTATTATGAGCCGCTGCCCTTTAAACAACTGAAAGAGTTAAAAATGGCTTGTGCACAATACAGCCCGACTGCGCCGTTTACTCAGGCTATTATAGAGGCTTTAGGAAATCAAAATCTGCCACCTAATGATTGGAAACAGGTTGCTCGAGCTTGTTTATCTGGAAGAGATTATTTACTATGGAAATCTGAGTTTGCTGAGCAATGTGGGATCACAGCCGATATCAATCGGCGACAAGGACTGAACGCCACTTATGAAATGATGGTGGGAGAGGGAGAATATCGAGACACGAATAGTCAACTTAATTATTTGCCTAGAGCCTACCCTCAGATTAGTGCTGCGGCTCTACAAACATGGAAAAAGCTTCCAAATTCTGATAAAAAGACTGAAGATTTATCTAAAATTCGCCAGGGGCCAGATGAGCCATATTAGGATTTTGTTGCCCGCCTGCTTGAGGCAATTGGTAAAATGATAAGAGATGAGCAGGCGGGAATGGTGTTGGCTAAATTGGGTTATTGCCTTAGCTGGTTTTAGTGGATGGCTTGATAATCATTATCCCTCAGATAAAATTGTGCAATTTGCTCATTATCACCAATTTCTCTTCCCAAAAATCGTTGTTTCTCAGCCCCTTGCCGACGCCCTAACTGTATTTACTGATGGCTCTTCTAATGGAATAGCTAGTTTGATTATACAGGACAATACTACCACCTGGCGTACTAATTATAAGTCTGCTCAAGAAGTAGAACTATTTGCCGTTTTTCAGGCTCTATTACAAATTTCTGCTCCATTTAATTAATATTCTGACAGTCAATATATCATAAGAGCCTTAAACACTATTGAGACTGTTCCATTTATTGGTACCCTGAATTCTACTATCCAAACTCTTTTTCGTGATATACAACATTTAATTTGTTCCAGAGTTAATAAATGCTATTTTGGTCATATTCGTGCTCACTCTGGGCTTCCTGGACCTTTAGCACGAGGCAATGCTTTGGCTGATGAAGCTACACGTATGATATTTCCTTCATTGGAACAAATGGCAAAAACTTCCCACAGCTTACACCATCAAAACAGCAATAGCTTAAGACTTCAATTTGGCATTACTCAAGAAGCTGCCAGACAGGTTGTTAAGCAATGTCAAACATGTCCTCAATTTTTTGGCGTCCCCCATTATGGAGTTAATCCTCGAGGATTGTTGCCAAACGATATATGGCAAATGGATGTTATCCATATTCCTGAATTTGGTAAACAAAAATTTGTTCATGTTACTATTGACACCTTCTCCGGCTTTTTACATGCCTCTCTACAATCCGGAGAAGCTAGCAAACATTGTATAGCTCATTGCATTAAATGTTTTGCTGTTATGGGAACCCCTAAAACCATAAAAACAGACAATGGTCCAGGATACACTGGAAAAATTTTTCAATTATTTTGTACACAATTGTCTATCTCACATAAAACAGGTATCCCTTATAATCCTCAAGGTCAAGGAATCATTGAACGGGCACATCAAACTCTCAAACATCAATTGCAAAAACTAAAGAAGGGGGAATTATATCCCAATACCCCCTCCAACTCTCTAAACCATGCTTTATTTGTTCTAAATTTTTTACAATTGGATATAAGTGGCCGTTCAGCAGCACAGCGATTTTGGAACTTTGATGCACAAACAATAAGACCTAAAGTCTTTTGGAAAGACCCACTTGTGGAAAAATGGTATGGACCAGATCCAGTACTAATCTGGGGACGAGGGCATGTTTGTGTTTTCCTACAGGGTGCTGAAGTGCCACGCTGGTTGCCGGAAAGGTTGGTACGCACAGCGGAGACAATCTCTAGCAAACCAGATGAGGAGATTGACGATTCAAGAGCATAATGAATTACCATCTCGGCAACAACTTCAGGCATTGATGCGAGAGGCACAGAATCGTGTTGCTGTGCAGGGCGATTCGATATCGCCTTTAAGCTTCCTAATAACCTTATTAATTATCTTAAATCAGATTAATACTGCACATTCTGAAGAATATTCAAGTGCTTACTGGGCTTGTTTTCCCGACCCTCCCCTTCTCCAACCGATGGGCTGGGAGGGTCGGTCTATTCCCATATATACTAATGATACTGTGGCTTTGGGTGGTTTTTCAGATAAACATATTATTCCTAATCAAGTTAATTTCTCTTATCATGGAGTGTTTGATCGCTTACCTATTTGTCTGTCTAGATATTTTAATTCAACAGAATGTCTTTTTGTTGGGGAATCCGGATATGCTGATTATGACAATGGTTGGAGCCTGTATATTCCTGGAGTAACAAAAGAGTCTGGAATTCCTCAATGTCGTAATGGAACTGGTCCTTTAGATATTCCTTTCTGCGACTTTGGAACAAGGGGAAGAGTCACTGCTGCACCATGGAAACTGTGTCGAGATGGAACTGCTACGGTTTATAACATATTTGGGACAAATGAGTCATTGTGGGACTGGTCTCCAGACTCGGCCCGAAACCCTGGAGCTCAAGATAATAGGAACTTTGCATCCCGTATTTGGAACTTGGGCGGCTCTAAAGTGTTCCAAACAGAAATCTGGAAACTAGCTGCTGCCCTTGGATGTGAGGGTTCCTACCTTCAGGTGGGATTAAAAGTGAGACACGGTTATTTGTGGAATCTCACCATGAGATACCCTCGTGTATGTGTGCCTCACCCTTATGCTTTGCTAGTAGGATCTGTAAAAATACAACCTGGTTACGAAATTATAATGTAACTTGTAACAATTGTACCTTAACTAACTGCGTCAGGGGAATTACTAATCAAACTAGGGTTTTAGTCTTAAGACAGCCTGCTTTTGTTATGGTTCCTATAAAGATTAATGGGTCTTGGTATGATGAAAGGGGACTTGAACTTTGGAGAGAAGTAGAGGGTGCTTTAATGCGTTATCGCAGGGGAATAGGGTTAGTAATTCTGGGATTTGTAGCTTTGGTAACTCTTATTGCTTCCTCAATTACTGCAGCCCTGTCCTTGGCACAATCAGTGCAAACTGCAACTTTTGTTAATAATCTGGCACAAAATGCATCCGTCGCCCTGGGGACTCAAGAAGATATTGACAAAAAGCTAGAGGATCGATTGAATGCCCTTTATGATGTTGTAAAATTTTTAGGTGAAGAGGTTCAAAGTATAAAGTTGAGATTACGAGTACAATGTCATGCTGATTTTTGATAGATCTGTGTTACTCCCAAAAAATATAATGGTAGTATAACTGCTTGGGATAAGGTGAAAGCTCATTTAGAAGGTATTTGGCATAATGAAAATATTTCCTTAGATTTGCTGCATCTACATCAGGAAATAATGAACATTGAAAATGCACCCAGACCTGATTTGGATGTTGCAAAAAGAGCTGAGTCTTTTGTTAAAGAACTTTTTCAAAATGTACCTACTGTCAATAGTATTTGGTACTTGGGAGCAGCCATGGGAGGACTATTCTTAATAATTTTAACTGTTTTATTTCTTGCACCTTGTTTAATTAAAAAACTGATTGATTATCTATGGATCATAAAGGCTTCCATCTATGGAAATGGTCTGCGGTTAAAGGAACATAAGCGTGCGCCTATATAAAAAGAAAGGGGGAGATGCGGGGAGCTGCCCGTGAGAACGGGGTCCTTTGTCCGAAGGACACAGCTCTGGGAGCTGCCTCAGTCCTTGAGGGTTTGCTTGCAAACATAGCTCTCTGTCCCGCCACCCCAGAGATTAGGCGCTTATTTACTGCAGGCACCTGGAGTTCTGTGCAAACTTCTCACGCACAGAGAAATGTTATCTGGTGTAAGAAATAATAACAGGGAGCCATTCCCATGCTCTCAAGATTTCTTGTGACTGTTTGTAAGATGTATAGGCCAACCAAGAAAAAAAAGTCAACTGTCTTGTCTTTCTCACGCTCTTCTGTATAAATATGAGATGCTGAATAAAGTTGGTGTCAGACTGTGTCCCTTCATGGTGACGTGTCTGAACCTCTCGACCCCATCTTTGTAGTCTCTTGCTTTAGTTTCTTTCTTAGCCCCGCCGTGCACGTTCTCAGGACCTGATCGACTTTGCCGGCTGGCACCGGCACTTCCCCACACTCTTCGGCTCAGTGTGTTCCCTTCTCTCCATCACTCTCTGACTCTCCACCCCTCTTCTCTCTCCAGTCCCCACCTCACTCCTCCAGCTCCTCATCTTCTCCCTATTAGCTCCTTAATAGACTGTAACGGAGACTTAAAAATGTCTGTGTTCCTTCTTCCTGATTTAAATCAGGCCAGGTGGATATTGGGCTTTCCTTGGTGGCTCAGATGGTAAAAAATCCGCCTGCAATGCAGGAGACCCAGGTTCGATCCCTGGGTCAGGAAAATCCCCTGGAGAAGGAAATAGCAGCTCACTCCAGTATTCTTGACTGGAGAATCCCATGGACAGAAGAGCCTGGAGGACTCTGGTCCATGGGGTCGTGAAGAGTCAGACACCACTGAGCAATTAACACACACAAATACACACACACACATAGATGGCTCTCTGGGTCTCTGGAACGGAAGATGGGAGGATGAGTCTTATCAGTTGAGTACCCAACTAGGGAGCACCATTTAACCCATCACAGGGCCCAAGAATCTGTCATTCTTAATGGACTCATAGTCAAGTAACACGGATAAATCGGGAACGATGGGCCAGGGGAAAGCCCACCGTTGATTCTCACTGCTTAGCAAGCTTGTCACTGAGTTTCCTGTATGTGCAGGTGTCTCTCTAACCAGACCATCTTCTTTCTCGGGACAGAGCCTTAGCAGGGCTCAGTACACACACACCCATGAACACTGATGGCCCTGAGAGATGCTGCCTCGGGTTGCACTCACACAGCTATTTCTCCAGAACTCAAATGTCTCGTCCTGGCCCCTCCCCAGCCACATGTCCCAGGGCTCCGCTCCCACCTGCTAACAGGACATCTGCAGTCATTTAATAGACACCGGCTCACAGATGGCGGCTCAGTTTGGGAAGGACGATTAACCTGCAGCAGAGGTCAATTATCTGACTGTTCCTGGTGAGAGCAAAGAAGGTCGCCTGGAATGCAACTTCTGTCGGGCTCCCCGCGTGCCCAGAGAGAAGCAGCAGAGCCTTGTCCTCCAGCCTCCAGCCGAGCCTTCCCTGTGCTCCAGGCGCTGGAGGAGCCCTTCAGAGCCAAGTGTCCACGAGGACCAGGGAGCAGGCTGTAACTGACAAGCTGGCCCCCAAACCCTGACTTCAGTAGAGCTCTTTTTTTCCCTGAAAATCCTAAAACCACAGATGATATTCCTCCATAATTTCAGTGCCCTATAACCCAGCTGATCAGACATTAGAGAGCCATGTTTAGGAATAAGCAAAGGGATTTAACAGATTATGGCCACAGTCACCCAGCTGTCAGGTTGAAACGGCAGTGAGTTGCTTGAGTTCGATAGTTCAGGTCTTTGTCCACCTTAATGCCTTTTACAGAAGTTACCATGAAGTCCTCGTGACAGGATTGCCAGAGGGACACCCTGCAGTGATTTTTCGACTTACCTGCAGGGGACTTTAGAAATACCCTTTGGCACTCTATGGAAATTGTGACATTATAAAGCAGTATTCAAAGAAATGAACAATACGTGACAATTTGTAGGAGAACAGCCTTCAGATCTGAGCACATTTGCAGAACGAGAAGGAATATAGGACTGTTTAATGTGCTTAAAGGGTTTACGTTAATTAGATTCTGTATCTTGGTCAGAATATTTTACAGAGGGAAAAAGAAATAAACCCTTAGCTCTGGAGCATTTTTAATATGCTGTTCGAATACCTTGTTCGAAATTACATTGAGCAGAACTATTTGGAGAAGTGTTTGAGTTGGGTCTGTTTTAAAACCTTGTCATTGAGTTCAACTACATTTTCAACTTAGGTTCTGGATTTATCCCTGAAAAGGAGAAATGGTTTCTTTGTGCTGTGAAATCTTCCCTCACCAACTATACTCTGCACAGAGCATTTTCTTTTACCATTATAAATATCTTCTCCCACTGGCCTCGTTCATTATTAGGATTTTACTTGTAGGAGTCCGGTTTGGTCCTGGCCTGGGATTGTCTTCACAGCTGAGAGGGTGTCAGTAGCCACTCAAGGAGTCAGGGAGATGGGTCCCTGATCTCATGCTCCCACTCAGCCACTGGACCAGGAGCGCTGAGGCGTCCGGCTGGCAGGAGAAGAAAAGATGCTCCTCCAGGCGGCTTTTGGCTGCAAAAACATTGTAGAAATCACCTATCAGACAAGCCATATTTCCACCCTTCAGGGAGAGGAGTCTGGGAAATCTTGACAGTGCTGTGAAAATCAAGATCATGTTAAACTATGAGTGGGAAATCTGTAAATGTCTTACGCTCAAGTATCCAGGGGCACAGCTGTTGAGCTACAGAGACCCGTAAATGGAATCCTTGTTCTGCCCCTGACATGGCTGAGTCACATGGACAGTCTCACTTGACCTCTCTGAGTGTTGATGCATCTGCTGGCGACATGGAGACCAAGGAGTGTGAGGGTCAGAGGTGAACATGCACGTCCAGCTGAGTATGAGGCTGGAACACAGGAGGCTTGTGAGCAAGGTTGCCGTCACCACTTTGTCTACTTGCCTTTGTTCAAAAACAGCGATCCACGCTGAGACTAGAAGTTCTGAAATTAAAGCCACATTTTTCAATACAGTGGAAACGTGTGACCACAAGAATCCAGTTTTATTTTCCAGGAACAGTCTATCATATGTAACCCAAGTATGCAGGGTCGAAATGCAAAAGAATGGGACTTCCCTGGTGGTCCAATGGTTAAGTCTTTGCCCTTCCAATGCAGGGGGCACGGGTCAGCCCCTGGTCAGGGACTAAGATCCCACATGAGACATGGCCAAAAAAGAAAACAAAATGTATCCATAAACAAGAACTAATGGCCAAAAATTACCTAGAAAAGGAAGAATGTCAAGTTAATAAAACTAATTTTTTTTTTTTTAATGCAAAGGAACAACACAGAAATGAGAAACTGGGAAAAATCAACACAGTGTATTTTTAAACAAAAGTATTTTAAACAAAACTACCGCAATAGCGTATTTTTAAAGAAAAATATGCCTTTCATCCCCCTTCTACTTTACCAAATGCCACTAAAAAAAACTATCTTTTTTTCTTAAATGACCTTCCCTCAAGGTACTGATAGCTACCGTCCTGGTTTTTAAATACTTGGAGAGCAGCAAAAATTATAACTATTTTAATCGAAGATGTGAGCAATATAATGACTTACAATAATATATAGCACCTCCAAGCTACCTCATAATTTACCCAAAGGGAATATACCTTAAAAGGAAAGGATCTAATATTCCAAACCAATTACCCTCCAATTAAAAATAAATAAATTTTTCAAGAAGGAAAAGATATCCCATAATTTCCTTCTCCAGTTAGCATATGATCAGGCATGTTGCTTCCCTTTCATTGCCATAAATTCTCAAACTGTTGCAGCATAGGTCACCCTAAGAATTTTAGCATAAGAATAAAGATGTGTCTGACACAGTGGGGGAGCTGGGAGGGGGACTAGGGATAGTGAAAATGAGTCCATACTGGACGGGCCAGACTTCAGAGTCTGGCATACTGGGATGCAGGACAGGCAGCTGAGCCCGCTGGACTTCTGCACAGCTCAGGACTGGAGACCAGAACCATACGTATGCCATGCCCGTGCATCCTCCAAGTGTCCGAGGAGCCACGAGATGGGAGCAAACATCACCAATTGCTCAGGGCGGAACTGTGGGCGAAGAGCAAGGGTCGCTAACCCCACCCTCTCCTGATCTTCCCTCTGTGGGTGTCTGTGTCCTGACCTCCTCTACATGTAAGGACCCCATGTTGAATTAGGGCTCACCCTTATGACCTCATTTTAACTTACCTCTTTCCCTAATGGCTCTTAATCTGCCTGCCAACGCAGGAGATGTGGGTTTGATCCCTGGGTTGGGATGATCTCCTGGAGAAGGAAATGGCAACCCAATCCAGCATTCTTGCCTGGGAAATTCCATGTACAGAGGAGCCTGGCGGGCTACAGTCCATGGGGTCATGAAAGAGTTAGACACGACTTAGCAAGATCCTGTCTTCAAACACAGTCATGTTCTGAGGTCCTGAGGGCTAGGATTTCAACATACGAATTTGTGTGTGTGTGTTCAGTTGCTCAGTTGTGTCCGACTCTTTGTGACCCGATGAGCCCGCCAGGCTCCTCTGTCCAAGGAATTTTCCAGGCAAGAATACTGGAGTGGGTTGCTGTTTCCTACTCCAGGGGATCTTCCTGACCCAGGGATCGAACCTGAGTCTTTTGCGTCTCCTGCACTGGCAGGTGGATTCTTTGCCACTGCGCCATCTGGGAAGCCCCAACATGAATCTGGGGGGACATAATTCAGCACATTAAAGTAGGAGAATATCCTTATTTGTAGGAAATATGCACTAAAGGATGTGGAAGTAATGTGACAACATGTCAGCAGCTTATTCTTAGATGGTGTAGAAAAAAAAAAAAGAGTTCTTTGTACTGCACATATTTACCACTTTTCCGTAAGTTGGAGGCTCCCAAAAAGCTGTTAAAGAAAAATAGTCCAAGAGGAGAATTTTAAATGTTGTTAATAGGTAGGTGAGCCTGCCACCATGAATGAAATGATGCTGCAGCTCTTTGAAACCTCAGCTCTGAATTTATCCAAGTCCTTTCCTCCTATCCTTTACCAAGATGGATAGCTAAGAATGCTTAGCAAAGCATTCTTCGGATAACCCATTACCAACTGTTGGCGTGAATTCTTAATACTCTGCAAGAAAATGATCCTGGAAAGTATAAAATATTTACAGCCTGCTGTCTGCTCTGCCTCACTTGAGGAAAATTCTCATCTGTACACAAATGTTCTTCAGCTTTGGGGAACAGATGGTGGAGAGTAATAAGTCTGAAAAATTAGAAGCAGGAGCAGAGCTCGGTACCCAGCCGGGGAAGCTGAGCCCCGTGGGGAACAAGTGTCTGGATGTTCTTGAGACAAAGAACCTGAACGCGCATCGCAGAATTTGTCCATCAGATCCTGTCCCTTTCTCCTCTTAATTTCGTATACATCTCCCTCTGTCCCCTAGGAACATGTTGTCCGGCACACTAGCACGCCCTCAGACCACTGCACAGGATGTCACAGCAAGGCGTCATTAATTCCCTCTCCTGTGCAGGGCAGGTGACCTTGATAGAGACCACACCTGCTTTCCCTCACAGGCGTGGACCCTCTGACACACCCCCTTTCTTCACTCCCCTCTGCTTTCCCGGGAATTGCCAGCAGCCCCTACGTTAATGCCTACTCCCTCTTACTGACTTTAGGTCTGTCTGACCTAATCACAATATCGTATCATCACTGAAATAGGCTCTCAAGGGAGTCCACCATCACATAACCAGCTTTGTTTGGGCTCGTTCACCTAGGCAATGCTACCAAACAAGGACACACCTGTATTTCGTAAACAAACGTGAACCCAAAAGGATAGCCACTTGTGCACTCATGCACCAAACCCCCTACTTTTAAAGACCCCTGAAAATCAAACATACCCTGTTGCGTTCACAGTACTGTTTGGTGCCTTTGATGTTAACTTTTCTTTCCTGAGTGTCATTACAAGTTCGCAGACCTTCAAAATTGTATCTTACTCAAATTAAGGATGCTGTTTTCTTTGTGATGCTCAGATTGTTGCAGGGAGATGAGCAGAAAGCCCTTTGTGCTAGCTCCTTTGTCCTGATGTCATTGAGATCCCGTGTTTGGAGAGGATTACCTTGCCAGGAGCGGTGGTGGAGTGGCTATGATATTAGAGCTACCATATGGATACTGAGTGTACGCATGGGATTCGGAGGTGGGCGGGGGGATGTGCAGAACTGATGCTCCTGCTGACCTCCCTAGGCCACATTTTATGATGAAACTGGAGAAAATATTTATTTTCAAGGTCATACTTTTCAATTAATTTAACTTTATCACTTACCATTGAATTGGACTGAATATTGAATTAAATATTTTAATTGTTTCTAGTTTATTTCTTCTAAAACCTACCTCTTTTAATTTTTAAACCTCTCTCCAAAACTATAATCATGCCTCCTTCTTCCTAATAAACTTCTTGCATCTCACTAACCCCCATTCGGTAGTCAGTTCATTGACTCTTCCATTCAAAAGCCCATCATACTTCTGTTTGTGGAATTGGGACCTGAAACCCAAGCACAGGAGCATAGGCCATAGGGTTCAAGTCACAGGCCAGTGCAGGTGGGGAGTGTTCAGGAGAACTGAGCTTCCTAACTTCCCTCAGGCCCTCCACCAGGGGTCTAGTCACCGTGGCTGCCACCACAGAATAGAGCTCCAGGGTCGTTTGTCTAAAGTTGCCATCCTGAGAACCTCTTGGGCCATCTTGACTTGGGACAATGCACAACATATTTTCTGCCTTAGAGAAATCCAGCAAAGTAAGAGTCTTTGCTTTGGTTTCCAGAAAGCCAGTAGAAAGTTTCACCGCTCCTGTGTTTTAATAAAGGGAAACATCTTTAAATGAAAATTTTAAATGCTTGGACAGAACCCCTGGGTAGTAACTCCGGGTAACAGCCCAAGCGTCCTGTCTGCCCAACTACTTGTTCAACGGCCTCCTGGCATGTTTACGGTTTGCCTCCTTATTGTCCAGGGAGTCCCCAGTATGTGTTTATTGAGTAAAACTTAAGTGGTTGCAATCCTGATTCATACCGACACAGCTTCTGGCAAGTCAAACATTTAGGGCTGGGCTCCCTAAATTCCATGTCATATATTATTTTCCACTGTTAGATCCACTCCTGAGTTTGTGTCTGTATCAAACTCCTTCCTGTAAATAGAGATTTACCCTAAAGGGATACGCTTGGATTCAAATAGTCATTATTCATTGAGCCTAAGGAGTTTAACATTTTCAGTGTGGTTGTAATTGAATCTGTAACATTACTCAAGCATTTTCCTAAAACTTAACAACTTCCAAAATGTAAACAACTTGCTTATTGTCCTTCTGAGTATGCCATTAACTCTGCTCAGAAATATGCTGTGGTTCCAAATTGCTTCTCAAAGACCCATCTCCCCGCTCTATCTCATACTTTCGGAATTCCCTACAGTCCACAACATCCTGTCTCAAGAGTCGGCTACAATCAAGTCACTATATTCACAACCATCTTTTGCTGTCTTTTCCACCCCATCTACCATAACTTCAACCTGATTGATTATTTATTGAGAGATAATAAGTGAATCATCAAGGAAAACATATGCCCCAAGGTCAAACACAACAAAGGATGAGGTTGAATTTACTACCGTCCAGTTCCTGTCCATTTTGTGTGTGTGCACACATAGTCATGTGCGATTCTTTGTGACCCAATGGACTGTAGCCCACCAGGCTCCTCTGTACATGGGACTTTCCAGGTAAGAATACTGGAGCAGCTGGCCATTTCCTCCTTCAGGGGATCTTCCCAACCCAGGAAACGAACCTGTGTCTTCTGCATCGCAGGTAGATTCTTTACAGAGTGCCAGCAGGGAAGCTCTCCTTATCCATTACTATTGACAAATTTCACAAAATATTGGGAAGTAGAAAAACAGGTAAACTATATGAAGCTAATTATTATATCCTGGAGACTTTGAGTTCCTAATTAGTTTGATTAACTTTTTAAACCTCCCATTGGGTTCAACAATTTGATTTATATAATTTACATAGCCTGATTTTATGTTTTTTTAACTGTTATTATTGAAAAAAGTAGTATTCCAAATTAACCTTTTTAATTGAAGAAGGGTCTCTTTCCCTTTCTTGCAAATATGCTTTGTGGGCTGGGCAGGGTCAGAGGCTGAAACACAGAGCGTCGGGGGCTATGGGACTGGGTAAGCCGAGGCGGCTTGTTGGCTGAAATTGCACGCAGGCTTCTAAGAACGCACACAGTACTGTTAACTTAGCTTTTAACAGGCACATGAAATACATTGAAGCCTTATTTTCTTTAGCTTTGCACACACAGACACATGGGGATAGCAAAGAAAAAGCAACAGCTGTTCATTAAATATTACATGACTGCATCAGGCATGGTATTCTATGCCAAATTTGTATGTAATAAAAGCAGGGGGGGAAAGCAAGAGAATAAAAAGCTTTTAATTTTTCAGGCACTTTGAATATCCTGCTGCCCTGAGAGACACATAAAATATACATGAGGATCCAGAGCCAGGGTCCCCAAACTGGGGGAGGCACGGGGTGGGGGGAGCGGGGAGAGAACAGAGCATAAGGCACTGACGCACGCAGTCTGCCGAAGGACGCCGGGTGTCCAGATGGGCGGTGCTTGCCAGCCGCAACTGCTGCGCATCCTTTCTGTGTAAACGCCAGTGCACGTGTCTTCTTGCTCTCTTTGTGGGCTTCCCTGGTGGTGTTAGTGGTAAAGAACCCACCTGCTAATGCAGGAGAGGTAAGAGACACAGTTTCGATCCCTGGGTCGGGAAGATCCCCTGGAGGAGGAAATGGCAACTCACTCCAATATTCTTGCCTGGAAAAGCCCATGGACAGAGGAGCCTGGCGGGTTACAGTCAGTCCACAGGTTGCAAAGAATCGAGCACAACTGAAATAACTAAGCCCGCATGTCTTTTCGCTCTCTTTATTGTTCCTGTTTTGCCCCTTATTTTTCTATCCTGTTACTGGGGGTTGGCAGCTTGTCATTTGGGGACCATTCCCAGCTTCTAGGGGCCACTCCCATCCCCAGTCTCCTGGTTCCCGCCCTCCATCCTCAAAGCCAGCAAGATGGGCCATGCCCCTCTCACACCTCGAATGAAACTCTCCTCCATCCTCCCTTTCCTCCATTCCAACCCAGCCAGCAATGAGGCTTCACTTTTAAGGACTCACATGATGAACGTTGCCCAATGTCAGGCACCCAGTAAGTAGCAGCACCGGGTTTGAAACCCAGCTATCTCACTATGGAGGCTGGGCCCTTAACCACTCGTAGAGGGAAGGTGTTAGTCGCTCAGTCGTGTCTGACTCCTTATGACCCTATGGACCTGTAGCCCGCCAGGCTTCTCTGTCCATGGGATTCTCCAGGCAAGAATGCTGGAGTGGGTTACCATTCCCTTCTCCAGGGGATCTTTCCAACAGAGGGATCGAACCCAGATCTCCTGCATTGCCAGCAGTTTCTTTACCAGATGAGCCACCAGGGAAGCTCCTGTTTCCTAATAAAAATAAATAAAAACAGCAAAGAGAAATCAGCACTGTGCCAGCCACACTGGAGACCAAAGTGGAGAGAAAAGTCAGTTCTGCTGATCCTGTCTTTACCCAAAACACCGATAGTTTTGCTTATCATGGATAATTTGTATTTGCTTTGACTTTTAATATATTTCACAGAAATGTTATTTACCGTGATCTCTGGCTCTCCCAGCCCCGCCCCAAAGCTGTGTCCGAGGTGAGGGGCTCCCTCTCCTCGCCTGCCTCCCCGGGTCCTCAGGGGAAAGAGCACACTGCTGGTTCACCCAGGGAGAAGCCAGTTCTGACCCCCTGTTGGAACTGTTTGACTTGCTTTTTCATTGCTGCTGCTGCTGCTAAGTCACTTCAGTCGTGTCCGACTCTGTACGACCGCATGGACGGCAGCCCACCAGGCTCCTCCATCCATGGGATTTTCCAGGCAAGAGTACGGAGTGGGGTGCCATTGCCTTCTCCGTTTTCGTTGCTGCTCTTATTGTAATCATACATGATGGCCGGCCTCAGCGAACCCTGCCTCTCTGCCTTACTGTTCAGCTAAAGTGTCTTTGTTCAGAAGCCTGTCCACCTGTGGATGGCAGGCAGGAAGGAACACATCCCGCCGCCTGAGTTTTGCCATTCTAGGAGATATCCACAAGATTGATGGCCTTTCTGCTTTGTTTCCTCACCTTCCTCCCATCTCTGATCCATAAGGGAACCTGGCACTCAGACCCAGGTGAGATGGTTATGTTCAGACATTAGTCTGTCATCTTCTCGATCAGCCAGTTCTCCAAATAAAGTCATATTCCTTGCCTCAACACCTGGTCTCCCAGCGAGCAGAGTGAGCTTGGCCTCAGTAACATGCTGATTGCACTGCGTGTGAATCTAGGCACACAAGCGTGGACTTAAAAGATATTCACAACCGAAAAGTTGAGAGGTTTTGTGTGTGTGTGTGTGTGTGTGTGTGTGTGTTTTGCTGGGAATTTTTAGGACTTAAGCCCAAGAAGCAGCATCTCAAGTGACCCTGGGAGAACCGCTCTGAGGAGACGAGAGGGGAAAGCCAGGTTATATAGTTTTGCAGCAAAGGGCAGGTTCAGTTCAGTTCAGTTCAGTCGCTCAGTCATGTCTGACTCTTTGAGACCCCATGGACTGCGGCACGCCAGGCCTCCCTGTCCATCACCAACTCCCGGAGCTTACTCAGACTCATGTCCATTGAGTCAGTAATGCCATTCAACCATCTCATCCTCTGTCGTCCCCTTCTCCTCCTGCCTTTAATCTTTCCCAGCATCAGGGTCTTTTCCAAGGAGTCAGTTCTTCACATCAGGTGGCCAAAGTATTGGAGCGTTAGCTTCAGCATCAGTCCTTCCCATGAACGTTCAGGGCAGGTAGTCAGAACATCAAAAGATTATTGTTAACTAAAGAAAACCAAATGTCTGAAGCTAAGGAATTTAGACTTTTCTGTGTATGGGAAGATGCAAGAGTCCGGGCTCTCTGAAATCAGTCCTTTGAGATGCACCTCAGCTACCTGGGGCAGAATCCTGTGTTCTCAAGTCCTGAGTCTCCCAGGGCTCACCTTAGGGGAGGGGCTGCAGTCTGATGGCTGCTAGAGGGCAGGTATTCCTTCCTTCCAGAGTGCCCTCAGGGCTCACCAGCTCATCATTAGTTGTGGCTGGAACAATGATGACTCATACGGCAGGAAATATTCCATTTCTCACAAGCAACTTCCCCAGACCCAGAATTATAAGCCGCTTAAAAATAATGACCCCCACATGATAGAAAATGGAAAATGAACCAAAAACTGTTCATAATAAGCAGACACACACAGAGTAGTAAATCTTATCTTTATCGTTCTGTCAATCCAGAGGAGAGAAGTGTCATCAGGTAAAGACGACAGGACTACTTCTCCTCACTGGTGTGGGCTGCACTTTTCCGAAAGCGGCCCCAAGCTGTTCAGAATTTCATTTGCTCAGAAGAGGGAACTCTGGTTTTTGCTTCCCCGGCATCTAAGGCTCTGCGTGCTCTGTTTCTTTGTTTTGTAAACAGAGCAAGAGTATTAAGAAGCCTGTATGAAAGGCCAAGTTACTGTCTGAGGTGATCACACCGTGCCTGCTGCAAACGTCTGTCTCTCCATCTCTCCTGTCCTTCTCGCCCATGTGTCCTGGGAACGGCCATCTTGAGGAATGTTTCCCGAGCTTTAACCCTCTGGAGCCACTAGAGGGCAACAGACACCCACCAAAATGAATCAGGGTCATGAACTACAATAAACTGATAATTACAAAGGCATGCTTTTAAGACAACCATTTTTAGATTGTTTTTTAAAGAGTTTGTTCTTTTAGTATTCGTTTTATATATATTATTCTTTGCGATCCCATGGACTGTAGTCTACCAGGCTTCTCTGTCCATGGGATTTTCCAAGCAAGAGTACTGGAGTGGGTTGCCATTTCCTCCTCCAGGCGATCTTCCTGACCCAGGGATCGACACCAGGTCTCCTGTATTGTAGGCAGACGCTTTACCCTCTGAGCCACCAGGGAAGCCCTAAGATTCCCCTATGTATGCTAAGTCACTTCAGTTGTGTCCGACTCTGTGTGACCCCATAGACAGCAGCCCACCAGGCTCCCCCGTCCATGGGATTCTCCAGGCAAGAACACTGGAGTGGGTTGCCATTTCCTTCTCCAATGCATGAAAGTGAAAAGAGAAAATGAAGTCACTCCGTCGTGTCCGACTCTTAGCAACCCCATGGACTGCAGCCTACCAAGCTCCTCCGTCCATGGGATTTTCCAGGCAAGAGTACTGGAGTGGGGTGCCATTGCTTTCTCCAAGATTCCCCTAGGAAGTTCAATTAAATGTAAAGTAAAAAGCCGACTCATTGGAAAAGACCCTGATGCTGGGAAAGATTGAAGGCAGAAAGAGAAGGGGACGACAGAAGATGAGATGGTTGGATAGCAGCACCAACTCAATGGACATGAGTTTAAGCAAACTCCAAGAGACAGTGAAGGACAGGAAAGCCTGGCATACTACAGTCCATGGGGTCGCAAAGAGTCGGACACAACTGGACAACAACAAAAAGCTATTTACACAGCCTCCAAGTGCTCAACAAATGTTTAAACGCTGTGTATGCATTCTGTAAGAGTCTGTGCTGGACAGTGAAATCACAAAATTGAGCAAGATTCAGTCCTTGTCTCTGAGAGCAGACAGATTCGAAGCATAAATAATTCACTACAGCATTGGATGGTGAGCGTCAGGGTAGACCCAGGATAAGGCAGTGCAGATGAGGGAGGTCAGTGTTTTGTAGGTATGTGTGTGTTGGGGGCAGGGGGAGGGGAGTCAGCTAAAGACAGGAGCACAGAGGGAACATGACCAATGACCCCCATGAAAGCAAAGTGCGTGCATTTCCTGTGCAAAGTGGGGCGAGCTATACATTACAGCGTTTATCACCTGAGAGTTAGAGGGTCTGTAATCACCCCTGCACTCTCCCAAAGAGGCTTGTTTATCATCAGACTTATCAGAGTAAACACACAAACAAACAACAAACCAGGGTCATCCCCAAGACCTGACCGCATCAGAAATCTAAAAGGACCTGCCAAGCACCGTAAGAAATGGACCTTTTTGAAACCCTTTAAAAGACATTCTTAATTTTAAAGAAAGCATAAAAACAAAACATATTTTCTCCGAAAGCCATGTTTTTCTCTAAAAACCTCCCTCCCCTCCCACTTTGAGAAGCCAGAGGAATCCAAATCCGGTGGGTGTTAAGCTGGATCCTTGTGGTGAAGGGGGGAGGCTTTCTCCTCTCTTTGGACTAATGAGGAGGTAACTGATAAGTCATTGAACAAATAAAACGCCTGCCAATGAAAAGGACGGGTGCTGGCCTTTGTCCCACTCGCCTCTGCCCCAGGCTCAGGGCCAGCTCCGATCAGAGGGCAGTCAAGGCAGCTCTGAGCCCTGAGAGGTATCGGCTTACCTCTCTGTCCCCAGGAGCTCCCAGCATGGCAAACAGGGGCAGGGGAGCCTGGGGGTGCAGACCCCCTTGGAAAGCCATGTCTGACGCCAGGCTGTGGCCCTCAACTGTCAGAGCCATGGTCTGGGGTACCTCCCCACCTCCTGACCCTGCTGAGATTTGGGTTCTCAGCAGAGGGAGAGAAGGGCAGCAGCCCCTCGAGGCGGGGGTGAGGCCTCCGATCCCCTCAGGTCCTGCTCCTGAAGACTGCACAGGGGTAGGAGTCAGTCCAGTGATGAGAATGGGAGGGATCTAAGGGCACCAAGCTGAAGAGGATGAAGGGGCGTCCTCAAGGGGGGCTGGCTTCGGGCGCACTGTCCAGCTCCGTGAGTGCTGGGCCCAGCGCACTCCTCTCAGTGTTCAGGCCTGAAATCCCCATGTCCTGGGGAGCAGGGACTGGGGACAGTCACCTAGATACGCACACAGCTTTAGTGCTCAGTGGCTTCCCAGGTGACTGAGACAGTAAAGAACCCTCCTGCCAATGCAGGAGACATGAGTACCATCCTTGGATGGGGAAGAGCCCCTGGAGGAGGGCAGAGCAGCCCACGCCAGTGTTCTTGCCTGGAGAATCCCATGGACAGAAGAGCCTGGAGGGTTACAGTCCAGGGGGTCACACAGAGTCAGACACGCCTGAGCACACACACAGTGCTCAGAAGACAGCGGTGACACAAAGAGCCACCGCTCCCAGCCCACAGGGACCCCAGGACGCCAGTGCCGCTAGAGGCACAGACCCCAAGTGGTCCAGGGGGTCAGACAGAATGACTCAGTCTG
>NW_011494925.1:3110738-3145522 GCF_000754665.1 Bison bison bison
CCCCCCCCCCCCGCCACGAGGTACCCCGGCCTGCCACAGAGACCACTCACACCCTCCAGAACCTGCAGACAGTCAGGTGCTCTGGTGAGAGCTGGAGGGCCTATGTGAATGGGGGGTCGGGGAGGGGGGTGGCAGAGGGGGCCAGGAAGGCCCAGGTGACCTATGTCCAAGGGGATCTCTCTGGACACAATGCAGAAGATACGCTTCTTAAACTCGGGATCCACGTGTTGTCCCTTTTGTGTTCCTTTGTCACCTTATGCAATTGCGCAGAGAGGAGACAGGCAAGGAGGCTGCTCCTCGCGCGGGCGGGGTCTGGAGGGTCGGTGGGCGGGACAGGAGGGGAGATGAGAGGGGAACGTGTGTCGGGAGGGGTGGTGGGCGGGGCTGGAAGGGCGGTGGGCGGGGCCGGAAGGGCAGTGGGCGAGGTCGGGAGTAGGAAGTGGGCGTGGTCTGGAGGGTCGGTGGGCGGGCCGTAGGGGCAGTGGGCAGTGACCGGGATAGGAGGTGGGTGGGGTCGGGAGGGTCGGCGGGTGGGGCTACCGGTGGAGACCCGCCCCCAAAGAGGAGGTGTTCCTCAGCTAAAGGAGCAGGATTTGGTTTCTGAGAGAGCAGGAAGGTTGAAGGTTAATTTTAAAATGTCAGCAAGTTTTTGAATTTGGACAAGAAGGACAGATTGTGAACGAGGAGTCTGGTTTGGGAAACACTGAAGGCAAAGGACTGGACAAAAGATGATATGAAGCAGTAAAAAGTCGGAGAATGATAGTGGCATATGTCAAGCACACATCCAGGGTGATCACTATCATTTATGTCTATATGCTCAGTCACTTTGGTCGTGTCCAACTCTTTGTGACCCCGTGGACCTTAGCCCATCAGGCTCCTCTGTCCATGGGACTCTCCAGGCAGGAATACTGGAGTGGATTGCCATGTCGTCCCCCAGGGGCTCTTCCCCACCCAGGGATGGAAGCCAGGTCTCTTGAGTCTCCTGCATTGCAGGCGGATTCTTTACCTGCAGAGCTGTTGGGAAGCCCTATGTCAATTACCTATAATAACTAAAATCAAGGTATGCCTACCAGTAGAGCTGCAGGAGACTGGAGCTGATGAGTACAAGTGGCACCCCATGATAAACTATGCTCTGACACCCTTGAGGGCACTTGCAAACATTCCATTAATCTCTTCAGTGTTAGAAACACCTTTGAAATTGTATTTACACCATTAGCGTGTTCTGTTGATGTTGACACTCTCCTAAAGGAAGCTCAGGTTACCTCATCCCACGAACGAGTTCATGATGGTTGAGTGTGACTGTCTAATACTCGACAGGCATCTTAATAAGGATGGTTCCAGGGCTGCCAGAGGTAAACTTTGGTGATGGAGCTAGGTGCCAAAGAGATAAAATGGAGATTGCTAGAAGCTACATTCCAAGGTTTAAAATAGCATCCTTATCCCTCTAACAATGGGCTCTTTGTTCCTGGGATTATTTTTTAATATTTCATCTATTTCTACTGCACTTTGGGGCAATCAAGTTCTAAAAAGAGAGACTTCCCTTGCAGCCCAATGGTTAAGACTCTGAATTTCCAATGCAGGGTGCATCAGTTTGATTCCTGGTCAGGGAACTAAGATCCCACATGCTTCGCAGTGCAGCTAAAATTTTTTTAAAAAAATGTTCCAAGAAGGGAACCTCCAAATATTTGAATTAGAAAGTACAGAGCAGAACTGGAAAAGCCTCATGCCCACCTGGGGCAGCCTTCAGAAGCATTTCCAGTCCATCGCTGTGTGGCTTTCCAGGTGGCGCTAGTGGTAAAGAACCCGCCTACCCATGCAGGAGACATAAGAGATGCAGGTTCAATACCTGGATGGGGAAGATCTCCTGGAGGAGGAAATGGCAACCCACTCCAGTACTCTTGCCTGGAGAATCCCATGGACAGAGGAGCCTGGCGGGCTACAGACCCTGGGGTCACAAAAAGTCAGACGTGAGTGACGGAATGGAGCAAGCACTGAGCTGAAGAGGTTGCAGAACAGGTAAGAGGACCAGAGCCCTCACTTTTACATGTCTGTCCTGCCCGCTTCCCACAAAGCTGGCACGCATGCCACTGATTTGAGAACTCTGGACCCACTGACCACTGTCTTCTCTCAAATCCAAATGCCCTGGGGTCAGGGGGAGGCGGGAAATGTCGCCTCTTCCTCTAGATTGCTCCCTCTAGAGCTCTGAGCTGGGGTTTTTATTGTCTGGATGGAGAACGAGAAGGCAGAAATGAATACAGGAAAAGGCAAACTCGACTGGTGTGCCATTCTGGAAACCTTCAGACAACCAACTCTAAACATCCCCTCGTAATTATTTTACTGGAGTGAGGAGGAGAGTGAAGCAGATGTCACCTCAGAGTTTGGGAAGATGTCACCTTCCTGCACGAGGAGCCTCGTACTCTTGTGACCTGAGAAGCTTGAAACAAGCTCCTCCGTCTCTGTTTCCTCATCTCTGAGCCAGGATGCTTACAACCCCTTCAAATCCTTCCGGGAGGAGGACGAGGACGGAGCAGGTGTGCCGCAGTCAGAGGACGCCCAGCACAGCAGGTGCTAGCAATCACTGTTATTGTTACTTTCTCCCTGGAGAGAGAAGTAAAAGTCATCCCAGTCCTGTGTGCTGAGTGACAGTTGGCAGAAGGAGACAGGAAAAACGTGTCTTGGTGTAATAATCTTATTTCACAACAACCACATTCTGTGCCAGCAGTGCTCAGGCGCCTCAGACAGGCTGTGAAAGATATAAGCCCCTGATACTGGGGAGAAATGCTGGGAAAGAAGCAGGTCCAACCCCGTGGCCCAGGAGCAGGCGGCGGGTAGGGGCGCTCCATACAACAGCAGAGGCTGGGCGGATGGGACGGAGCTCCGCCTTCCGCTCTGGGCAGGATGCTGGCAGGTCTTCCTGCAGCTGGGGGTCTGGGGGGAGGCAGGAGGTGCCACTTCTATCTTTGTCCACAAAACTCAAATGCATAGATCTCCTGATTTTCTTCCTAAGTGTCTAATCTAAGTGAAGTGAAAGTGTTAGTCGCTCAGTCGTGTCTCTTTGTGACCCTGTGGACTGTAGCCCGCCAGGCTCATCTGCCCGTGGAATTCTTCAGGCAAGGATACTGGAGTGAGTAGCCATTCCCTTCTCCAGGGGATGTTTCCAATCCAGGGACTGAATGTGGATCTCCTGCATTGCATGTGGATTCTTTACCAGTGAATCAGCAGGGGAGCCTTCAGAGGCTTACTCACCTGTAAAATGATGGTAATTGTTGAGGTTAGTTGTGTCTTCCAAAAGGATATAGCTTTATATAGAAATGGAGTCTCTGCAGATGTAATTAACATGTAAATTAAGATAGGTCAGGCTGGATCAGGGACAGCCCTGTATCCAATGACTGGTGTCCTTATGACAAGAGAAGATGAGAGACATGGGGAGGAGGAGGCAGAGACCAGAGTGATATGTCTACAAGCCAAGGATCACCCAGGATTTGCCACCAAAAGTGGAGGAGTCAGAAAGTATCCTCCCCAGAGCCTTTGGGGGAGCCTGGCCCCGAGACACCCTGATTCGGGACTTCAGCCTCCAGAGTTGTTAAAGAGTGAGCCTCCCTGGGACACTTTGTTATGGCAGCTGTGAGAAACTGATGCAGTGACCTGATTCACAGGCTGGGTGGGGAGATTAATGGCGATTGCATAATTAAATGTTTACTGAGTGTCAACTTCCCTTTTCTTGCCTGTTCCCCAGGGACTGGGGCTCTAAATGCTTTCAGGGAGGGCTTTGATAGCCTTGAGAGCTCAAAGGCGAGAGCTCCAGGCTTGGAGCAATCTCATTCAAAATGCACAAGTTACATACAGCTGCCAGCTGCTTCTCCCCTGCCTCTTTCCCTACAGAAGAGAGTCCAGGTTAGAGCTGGTGGCCGAATGTTTCTATTGGCCCAAATCCTGGCCAGCTTGGTGGGGAGTTTGGAGATGAGCAGAAGGAAGCTACTGAGCTGACTGTCCTCTCCTGTGATGGCAGAGGGACCTGGGGCCCATCCCCTCCCAGCTTCCAGTGACAGGTCTGTAAGACAAGGGATGCTGGCCTGATGATCTCCAAGTCCTCTTCAAGTGCTGGCTTCCAGGGCAGCAGGAGTCCAAGACTTGGGGCTTCCCTGGTGGCTCAGATGGTTGAGAATCTGCCTGCAGTGCAAGAGACCCGGGTTCAATCCCTGGGTTGGGAAGATCCCCTGGAGAATGGAATGGCAACCCACTCCTGTATTCAAGCCTGGAAAATCCCATGGACAGAGGAGCCTGTCGGGCTACAGTCTACCGGGTCGTAAAGAGGGAGACACAACTGAGAGATTAACATTTTCACACAGGAGCCCCCAAACACCACCGCCCCCACAAACTGATGGCAGTTAAATAGTTTATAATTGTGAAAGTTTCCCCCAAAGAAAAGTTATTTTGTGAACAAAAGTCATGAGACAAAAAGCCACCACTGTGAGGGTACTGAAATTCAGGCCACAGGCAAATCTCTAAATGAAGCAGCTTAACTTTGTGGATCTCGTGCACTGATGAGGGCAAGAGTCCTTCTATCGAGTTTCTATTAAAGAATACATCCAGATAAGTTGGAGTTTTAGATCCCTTTGCATTTGGAAGTGGTTTAACCATAAATCAATCTGAGAAGAAAGTTAGCATGTAGCTACGTATCAGGAAAAATATCAAGTACCTTCTGAGAATATTTCTGAAAGAAAACTATCCAAGAAAGATAAGTTTAACATCTCCTTATATATCTTTAGGAAGCAATCATCTCACTTAAAATGCAATTTAAATAGTTGAATATAAAAATATATATTTTCACAAATTGCAGGATTTCCTTCTTTCTCATGCTTGAATAATATTCCATTATTTATGTATATAATGTATATTATATATGTACTATATTTATTATATATCATGTATATGTGTTATGTATACATTATATATAACATGTGTTATTATACCTCTCATGGCTCAGATGGTAAAGAATCTGTCTGCAGTGTGCGAGACCTGGGTTTGATCCCGGGGCCAAGAAGATCCCCTGGAGAAGGGAATGGCAACCCACTCCAATATTCTTGCCTGGAGAATCCTATGGACAGAGTAGCCTGGTGGGTTACAGTCTATGTGGACACAAAGAGTCGTTCAAGACTGAGCAGCTAATACTTTCACCTCACTTTTCATGTTATATATTATATATGTTATGCAATGTTTATATATCATGTATATGTTCTACATTATGTGTATGCATATCGTGTATGCACACGTATGCGGTGTGCTTAGTCAGTGAGTTGTGTCCGACCCGTTGCAACTCCTTGGACGGTAATGGAATATTGTATGTATATGCATGCCACATTTTCTTTATCCATTCATCCCCTGACAAATAGGTTTCCATTTCTGACATGTTGTGCATCACCCAGCATGAACACGGGGTGCAGACAATTCCCCCGTACCCTGTTTTCATTTCCTGTGGGTATATACCCAGAGCTGGGGCGGCAGCTCTATCCTTGTTTTTGAGGAAACTCCACACTGTTTCCGAAGTCGCTGCACCGATCTGCATTCTCGCCAGCAGCACACCAGCATTCCCTGCTCCCTACATTCACACTGTCACTTGTTCCCTCTTTTCTCTCTGATAGTATTCATCCAAACAGGTGTAAGGTGATGTCTCACTGGGGTTTGGATTGCATTTCCCTGATGGTTAGTGATGCTGAGCACCTTTTCACGTACCTGTTGGTGACGACATGGATGGATTTTGAGGGCATTATGTTAAGTCAAGTCTAAGCCTAATACTACATGGTATCATGTATATGTGGAATCAAAAATGAAAAAGTCAAACTTACAGAAACAGAGCAGAAAAGTGGTTGTCAGGGGCTGGGGGTTGGGGGAAATAAGAAGAGGTTGGTTTTAAAAGGGTACAAATTTTCAGCTAATAAGATGAATGAGCTCTGAGGATCAAATGTACAAATGCTGACCACACTAAACAACACTGTTGTATAATTGAAATGTGCTGAAAGAGTAGGGCTTAAATGGTCTCATACACACAAAAGATAAATACATGAGGTGGTGGTGAATTAACTAGATGAGGGATGCCTTTCACAGTGTGTATGGATATCAAGTCACTACTGTGTACACTTTAAATATCTAACAATTCTGTTCGTCAACTACACTGCTATAAAGCTGAAAAAAATTTAAAGTATGTTTGAAAAATATGTCTAAATTAAGAAGGCTGTGGTTGCACTAGGAAACGTGCTTAGGAGGGTGGTGAGCGGCACAGATTCTAGAGAAAGCCACACTGGAAGGTGAGAAGCGACGCAGGCCTGGGAACCACGGTTATCAGAGGCCCCGCAGCCGGGGTGCCGCACAGCGCAGACCCCCTGCCCGCCCCCAGTATCAGCTCACCTCCCAAGTGCTAACTTGTTTCTTGAGTGTTTGGATGCGTGCATGGGTGCTGCTCAGGAATAAACTGACACTGTGTGTAACTAATCTTGTGCAAGTCAGGCTTTAGGTTCGAATGTCTGGAACCAGATCAGCAAGCTTAGGCTCAAAAGAAACTGAAAAGGCCGTGGAATCCAGGCTTGAACAGCCAAATGATAGGGAGGTCACGACCCCTCCCACAGGTGACGGCTCCTCCTCAGCAGAACATCCTAGGACATGGCCTAGGCTTAGCTCAACATTCAAAAAACCAAGATCATGACATCCAGTCCCATCAGGGGAAAAATTGGAAGCAGTGACAGATTTTCCTTTCTTGGGCTCCAAAATCACTGTGGATGGTGACTGCAGCCATGAAGTTAAAAGACGCTTGCTCCTTGGAAAGAAAGCTATGACAAACTTGTTGGCGTATTAAAAACCAGAGACATCACTTTGCCAACAAAGGTCCATATAGTCAGAGCTATGGTTTTTCCAGTGGTCACATACAGATGTGAGAGTTCAACCATAAAGAAGGCTGAGCAGTGAAGAACTGATGCTTTCGAATTGTGGTGCTGGAGAAGACTGTTGAGAATCCCTTGGACTCCAAGGAGATTAAACCAGTCAATCCTAAAGGAAATCAGTCCTGAATATTTATTGGAAGGACTGATGCTGAAGCTGAAGCTCGAACACTTTGGCCACCTGATGCAAAGAACTGAGTCCTTAGAAAAGACCATGATGCTGGGAAAAATTGAAGGCAGGAGAAGGGGATGACAGAGGATGAGATGGTGAGATAGCATCTTCGGCTCAATGGACACGAAGTGGAGCAAACTCCGGGAGCTGGAGGGCAGAGGAGGCTGGTGTGCTGCAGTCCATGGGGTTGTAAAGAGTCAGACATGACTTAGCGACTGAACAGCAATAACAACAACAACAACAGTCATGTGTGGCCTTAATGGGAGCCCAGCAATTCTGCCAGAGACATTTGGTTGGAATGGGAATGGCACGGGAAAGGGGACCACCTCCAAGTAAGTGGCAAGTTGTTGGGTGATGGTGGGGATGGTTCTCACCTGCAAGACACAGACATCCATCACATGGATATCCAAGGTGCAAGTAAGCAAGCTGATTTGGGGGGTTATTTTTTTAAGACAACTTCTGGTGGTCAGATCATACATAACTCAGTTTTTTGTACCTTTTACTCAAGAGTGTTCTATGTTGAGACCAGGGATTCAAAAACATCTTTCCTTCAACAGTCATTTAAGGCATGCCTATGATGAGCTTATGATCAGTGCTGAGGATCCATTGCTTATGATCAGTGCTGAGGATCCATTGCTCAGAAGACCTGGTCCTTTTTGGGAGCCTTCTTATACTGCCATTGGGTGACTTTGCCATTCAGAACTTCAGTTTCTTCCTCAGAGTGACTGAGACAGTTGACACCCAGCTTCTCCTTGGTAACAAGGAGACACACGGCATAATACCCATACTCTAAAACATCCAAGATCAGTTATGTTCTATTAACTGGTGATATTAAACATGTATTGTGAAAGAGTGTTTTAGTCGCTCAGTTGCGTCTGACTCTTTGTGATCCTATGTACCATAGCCTGCCAGGCTCCTCTCTGTCTCTGTCCATGGAATTCTCTAGACAAGAATACTGCAGTGGGTTAGCCATTCCCTTCTCCAGGGGATCTTCCTGATTGTAGGATCAAACCGTGGTCTCCTGCATCTCCTGCATTGCAGGCAGATTCTTCTTCCCATCAGGGAAGATCTAAGTCTTTGTAGGTGAAGTTAAAGAGAGTCTTAAATTCGTATTTTAAATATTTTCCAGTTTTTTAATGTGAGTAATGTCACTCAAGAAACTTTAGATGAGGTGCAGTGAGGTAGAGTTTGACCTTATTGATATGTTATTTTTTAGATGAAACTTATTAAGCAATAGTTGGTCATGGTTTTAAGCTTTAAGAGCACTTTTAAGTTTCCTGGAGATTAAAAGCTCACATGCTTAAGTGAGTGAGCAACTCACTTTTTCTCAGAGTCATGAGACTAGTAAAAAATTTATCTTTCACTGGCTATGACTGAGTAGCTGGGAATCCATTCTATAAAATGCTTCCATGCAAAGGGCAGCAGAGTTGGGGGAATGGGAGGAGGAGGCAGAGGACAGTAGCAGGTTCACTGACACCAGGGTGTTATCAGCAGGAGTTGACTTGTGAGACATTAAGTTTTGCTTTTCCAAAGAGCAATTGGCTTAAGATCTTGAGTATTGTCAACCAAAAATAAATCAGTATAGAAGAGTGAGAAATGGCATCTATCAGAAAAAATATACCATTTGTGTGATATAGGAATATTATTTCTAAGTCCATGACATATAATCAAAAGAGGGCAGCATGTCATTGAAATGGCAGAAATTAAAAAGCGGGAAAGATGAGACCCATTAGTTTGGTTCAGTGAACTGTGAAATCGTCCCTATTCATGTCTGTTCAATTCCACTCAGTGCTAGAAGCAAAAGTGGCTTCAGAAAATGAATACCCACATTTGATCATAAAAATGCTGAATGTTTAATAATTATTTTACTTAGTTTCTTATAAACATTCATTGGGAAGGTGATATAATTGTATTATGCTGTGTGCGTGCCAAGTTGCTTCAGTCATGTCTGACTCTTATTTGACCCCATGGACTGTAGCCCCCCAGGCTCTTCTGTCCATGGGATTTTCCAGGCAAGAATACTGGAGTGGGTTGCCGTTTCCTTCTCCAGGGTATCTTCCTGACCCAGGGATCGAACTAGCATCTCTTATGTCTCCTGTATTGGCAGGCAGGTTATTTATCACTAGCATCACCTGGGAAGCTCGATTATGCTGCAAGCAGTCAGAAATAAAAGATCTTCAAAGGAGAGATATAAAGGTGAATTACTACAAAATGTTTAATTGAACTAGTGCTTGCAGTGTAATTCATGCTACTTTGAAAATGCAATTATATATCAAAATAACCAGACATAGTTCTAACTGTGGGAAATGATATAGAAAAGAAATTCTATTTTTAGATATGCATGTCTGATAACAGTATTATTATTGTGATCTTAGCCAGGACTCCAGATTTAGAATATTTTCCACTCTCGAAATAGAGCACCTATTGGCATGTGAACTATATCTCGATAAAGCTGTTAAAACAGGGCATATACCACGTTCAGAACACACACGAACAAAAATCACAGGTAAATCATGTATACTCTCAAGGACTATTTTCTAAACTATGATTCATTATTTAGATTTCATCAATCTGAACATGTTACAATTCTAGCCCAGAATCTGTGCCTATGTGAACATTACCTTACTACCAAAACCCAGGTAAGAGCTAACATTTATTGAATACCCACTAAATACAATAAGATGCTCCAAACACATTACATGAACTCACTCACCGAATTCTCACAGTGACATTAGGAAGTAGGAGCCGTTACCACCTCTGTTCTATCAGAGAGGAAACTCAGACACAGAGTCTGTACAGATCGCTTGAGCTCGCCCACTGAGAGACAGGGCCGACTTCTGAGCTCAGGCAGCCTGGCTCCAAGTTATTTAGTTGTTGTGTTTGCCTCTTTGCGACCCCATGGACTGTACCCCGCCAGGCTCCTCCATCCATGGGATTTCCCAGGCACGGATACTGCAGTGGGTTGCCATTCGCTTCTCTAGGGGTTCTTCCCGACCCAGGGATCAAACTCAGGTCTCCCGAACTGCAGGTAGATTGCCTCCCTCCAACCCTAAGTAGAAACATGAACCAATAGAAGTGCCCGCCTTCTCCCCATTTCTGCTCTAAACACCGGCTGCTGCTAATTACTAGTTAACCTGCTTTCTCTTTTGCATTCAAATATTTTCATGTTAAGACTTATTAATAGTTTTCGTAATTTCAACCCTCCTCCCCAGGTGATGAAAACATAGTGTTAATCCACCTTCAAACCTTCTCGGGTGATGAATGGGCAGATAAAGGAAGTTTATCTGGAATCTCTCCTGTAAGGCCAGATGCAGGGGAGATGTGACCTACAGCCCTGAGTGGCACAAGGAATCAAGACAGTTGGGTGGCGATTAAGTTAATGTCCAATTTCACGCAGCCCACCTTCCTTTTTTAAAAAAAAAATTGTATTGACGTCTAGTTGATTAGAATGTTATGCTAAACCCACAGCAAACATTATCCTCAATGGTGAAAAATTGAAAGCATTTCCCCTAAAGTCAGGAACAGGACAAGGGTGCCCACTCTCACCACTACTATTCAACATACTTTTGGAAGTTTTGGCCACGACAATCAGAGAAGAAAAAGAAATAAAAGGAATCCAGATTGGAAAAGAAGAAGTAAAACTCTCACTGTTTGCAGATGACATGATCTTCTACATAGAAAACCCTAAAGACTCCACCAGAAAATTACTAGAGCTAATCAATGAATATAGTAAAGTTGCAGGATATAAAATTAACACACAGAAATCCCTTGCATTCCTATACACTAACAATGAGAAAACAGAAACAGAAATTAAGGAAACAATTCCATTCACAATTGCAATGAAAAGAATAAAATACCTAGGAACAAATCTACCTAAAGAAACAAAAGAAAAAAAAAAAGAAAGAAACAAAAGACCTATATATAGAAAACTATAAAACACTGATGAAAGAAATCAAAGAGGACACTAATAGATGGAGAGATATACCATGTTCACGGATTGGAAGAAGCAATATAGTGAAAATGCTTATACTACCCAAAGCGATCTATAGATTCAGTGCAATCCCTATCAAGCTACCAATGGTATTTTTCACAGAACTAGAACAAATTATTTCACAATTTGTATGGAAATACGAAAAACCTCGAATAGCCAAAGCAATTTTGAGAAAGAAGAATGGAACTGGAGGAATCCACCTGCCTGACTTCAGGCTCTATTACAAAGCTACAGTCATCAAGACAGTATGGTACTGGCACAAAGACAGAAATATAGATCAATGGAACAAAATAGAAAGCCCAGAGATAAATCCAAGCACCTATGGACACCTTATCTTCCACAAAGGAGGCAAAAATATACAATGGAGAAAAGACAATCTCTTTAACAAGTGGTGCTGGGAAAACTGGTCAACCACTTGTAAAAGAATGAAACTAGAACACTTTCTAACACCATACACAAAAATAAACTCAAAATTGATTAAAGATCTAAACGTAAGACCAAAAATTATAAAACTTCTAAAGGAAGACATAGGCAAAACACTCTCTGACATAAATCACAGCAGGATCCTCTATGACCCACCTCTCAGAGTAATGGAAATAAAAGCAAAAATAAACAAATGAGACCTAATTAAACTTAAAAGCTTTTGCACAACGAAGGAAACTATAAACAAGGTGAAAAGACAGCCTTCAGAATGGGAGAAAATGATAGCAAACAAAGCAACTGAAAAATAATTAATCTCAAAAATATACAAGCAGCTCCTGCATCTCAATTCCAGAAAAATAAATGACCCAATCAAAAAATGGGCCAAAGAACTAAACAGACATTTCTCCAAAGAAGACATACAGATGGCTAACAAATGCATGAAAAGATGCTCAACATCACCCATTATCAGAGAAATGCAAATCAAAACCACAATGAGGTTCCATCTCACGCCGGTCAGGATGGCTGCTACCCAAAAGTCTACAAGCAATAAATGCTGGAGAGGATGTGGAGAAAAGTGAACCTTCTTACACTGTTGGTAGGAATGCAAACTAGTATAGCCACTAAGGAGAACAGTGTGGAGATTCCTATATAACTGGAAATAGAACTGCCATACGACCCAGCAATCCCATTGCTGGGCATACACACCAAGGAAACCAGAATTGAAAGAGACACATGTACCCCAATGTTCATTGCAGCACTGTTTATAATAGCCAGGACATGGAAGCAACCTAGATGTCCATCAGCAGATGAATGGATAAGAAAGCCGTTGTACATATACACAATGGAATATTATTCAGCCATTAAAAAGAATACATTTGAATCAGTTCTAATGAGGTGGATGAAACTGGAGCCTATTATACAGAATGAAGTAAGTCAGAAAGAAAAACACCAATACAGTATCAGTTCAGTTCAGTTGCTCAGTCATGTCCAACTCTTTGAGACCCCATGAATCGCAGCATGCCAGGCCTCCTTGTCCATCACCAACTCCCAGAGTTCACTCAGACTCACGTCCATCAAGTCAATGATGCCGTATACTAATGCATATATATGGAATTTAGGAAGATGGTAATGATGACCCTATATGAGAGATAGCAAAAGAGACACAGATGTATAGAACAGTCTTTTGGACTCTGGGAGAGGGCGAGGGTGGGATGCTTTGAGAGAATGGCATTGAAATATGTATATTATCATATGTGAAACAGACTGCCAGTCCAGGTTCCATGCATGAGACAGGGTGCTCAAGGCCAGTGCACTGGGATGACCCTGAGGGATGGGATGGGGAGGGATGGGGGAATGCATTGCACCCAGGGCTGATTCATGTCAATGTATGGCAAAAACAACTACAATATTGTAAAGTAATTAGCCTCCAATTAAAAACAAACAAACAGAAAAGAATGTTGTGCTAATTTCTACTGTACAGCAAGTGACTCAGTTATATATATCTACGTGTATTCTTTTTCATATTCTTTTCCATTATGGTTTATCCCAGTTTATCACTTGTTGTTGGAAGTTTTCCTCTCTTGAAATGAGAACTGAAGCATCTAAACCAGCAGGTTTCAAAGCTGTGAGAACAGAAAGCAAGAACTCTTCTGTGGGTTATTAGGTCCCACCCTGTGGTTCCGAGACAGAGGGCCAAAGAGCATCATCAACCCATCTACTGGCTTAAGACATCGCCATGTCCTGTGGGATGGTACCCAGCGTCCCTAGGGGCTGCCTGCCAGGCTGCTCTGTTCTTTCAGGGCCACTGATGGGGTGTGTGATGGTTGGCTGGAGGGTGAGAAGAGAGGAGCCCAGGGCTACATGTCTTCACCAGGAAGGAGGATGGTCCCCATGCAGGGCTCCAGGACCTTGGGCAAGGGGTGTCTGAAGTTCACACAAGCATTTCATTCAGGGAGGACAAATCCATACCCAGAAAGGATGCCTTTCCATTCATGAAGAACCAGTCATGATGAGAGGAGCAAAACATCAATACCTCACCGCTAGGTTTCCGGCAATGCCTCTCATCTCTGCCCCCCACAGTTACCAGGCAATAGGATCCATTCATGGTTGTCCTGCTGGCAGACTGGGCCCTTGGCGGTGGTGGTACCCAGGTTGCCTTGAGAAAGAGGATGTCTGTGCTGAGCAGTTGAAAACCTCCATCTCTGTTCCCATGATGCACTGAGCCTCCATGGAGCTGGAGGAAGATTCTGGTCCACAGCACGGACCATCTCGTCCACTGACTACTGAGTCTTCTCTGCAGTAGAGACCCTTTGACAAGCATTTACAGGGAACAAAAATCCTGGGACGCCCCGGGGTCATAGGTCTAGGGGCAAAGGCAGGTGGTGAGAACAGACGTCAGCACGCAGTCCTTATGCAGGAAAGCCTGCTTTCCTCAGACAGGGAGAAATCTAGTGAGACAGGCTGGAGCAATCGGAGTAGGGGTTGTCCGGGTTCTTAGTTGAGTCCACTCAGCTGTCTCCCTCCCAAATCCCCAGGTCCCTCCTCTTCCCCGCTAATGCCATAAATTTAACATAAGGGACTTACTGTGGTTGTCATTTGGTTTTCTTTTTTAAATATATTATTATTCACTTATTTTTGACTGAGCTGGGTCTTCATTGCTGCTCACGGGCTTTTTCTGCTTGTAGCGAGTGGGGGCTGCTCACTAGCTGAGTCTGGAGGCCTTCTCATCGCAGGGCCTTCTCCTGTTGTTGGACACGGGCTCTGGAGCTCAGGCTCAGTAAGTTACGGCTCACTGTCTTAGCTGCCCCCTGGCATGTGGAATCTTCCCAGACCAGGGATCTGACCTGTGTTCCCTGTGTTGGCAGGCAGATTCTTAACCACTAACCAACCCCCCAGGGAAGTCCTGGTTATCATTTCTTCTGGCCGCACAATTAGATACTGGGCCTGATCCACAGCCAGGCCCGCCTTGTGGCTACAAGAAATAAACCGTTGTTTTGACACTGACCTCTGAGTGACCTCTTGGATTTGTGCCTAACCCAAGACTTCCAGCTCAGAACTGGACGGCTGTTTCAGAAGCTTTCCAGCACCATCTGCGTGATCATTATTACTGCACATCAGTGGAATGTAGCCTCTAGTTTGTATCCCAAACCCCTGAAACCCAAACCCAAACCCTTGAGCATCCTAACTCAAACAACAGGTGACGGTTTAGCCCAGAGAGGTGGGAGCCATGGCAGGCCTGTCCAACAGAAAGCCAGCACCAGAAAGTGCAGCCACTGCCTGAGACCCAAGGAAACATGGGGAGAAAAGCCCCTGTGGCTTGTCCCTTCCTCCTGCTCAGTCCTCCGACCCTGGTCTCCCTTGACTGAATCACCTTTCTGCTGTTTTTGTTCAGTAGCGTAGTTGTGTCCGACTCTTTGAGACCCCATGGACTGCAGCACGCCAGGTTGCCCTGTTCTTCACCATCTCCCAGAGGTTGTTCACACTCATGTCCACTGCATTGGTGATGCCATCCAACCATCTCGTCCTCTGTTGTCCCCTTCTCTTCCTGCCTTCAATCTTTCCCAGCCTCAGGGTCTTTTCGAATGAGTTGGCTCTTCGCATCAGGTGGCCAAAGTATTGGAGCTTCAGCTTCAGCATCAGTCCTTCCAATGAATATTTAGTGTTGATTTCCCTTAGGATTGACTGACTAGTTTGAGAGTCTGGGAAATGGAGTCAGGGTCAGCCCCAAGTGACACAGAGCCAAACAGGGGACATATGAGGAAGAAATCTGAGGGCACAAACTGCCAAGGACCCTGCACGGCAGGCTTAGGGTGAGTAGAACCCAGGTACATAAAGCAGGTCATGCTCACAAAACGGGCTCTGATGGGCAACAACCCCAAGGACTCACCATGATGCATCTGAATGAACTCTTGTGACTTGTAAATAGAACTACTGAATGTAAATAAATGTCAAGGGCAAAGAAAACACAACAAAGGTAAAATCGAACAAGCAAATAACCATGTCAGATAAGGAGGTCACCACTCCCGATGTGAGGTTCTGGGTCCGGCGGATCCCTGTAGTCCACCTGGGAGGGGAGTGTGGACTTGCTCCGGGCAGGGCTGGAATGAGCTGGCCCCCTCGCCCACACACCTTCCAGATCACAGGTGCATCCAGAACTCTGCCCTGGCAAGCAGATTTCAAGCACCTCTTTTGCAACCCTCTACATATCTTTTCAAGACATACCAAGTATCTCAAGGAAGTCAAAACCATCACTACTACCAGAGGTTAGACTGCGGGCTGGGGGTGGGGGAAATCAAACTTTTCAAGCTGCAAGAAGTCTTAGGGTGACCTCGCCTAATAAGGAGCCACCTACAAGTGACATACTGTCTATCTTCAGGAGAAAGACGTCTCGAATGTTACATTCAAAGGCTGATGCAGCCTTGCGATTCCTGATTTTAAGTTGCTGTTTCTTCCGTTTTGCAGAGGAGACCTGTTAACCCTGTTTTCCCTACAGAGGCCCTTCTGCAACAAAGTGTACTCATCACCACCCAGGGCTCTGCCACTGAAGAAATCTGCACCCAAAGAGGGGCGTGGCTTGCTGGCCAAGGTCACACAGTCAAGGGCAAAGCCCACATTGAAAACCCACCTTTCCTTGCTCCTAAGCCCAGCGCTCCTTCCTGTTTCAACCGTTGCCAGTTGCCAAGAAAAAGATGTGAGCTCTCACTTGAAGCCCAGGAGATTGCGATGAGGCAACAGACCTCTAGCCCGGCCCGATGGCCCCCGAGGCCAGGCCGCCCTGCGAATGATCAATTGCACCAGCCCCAAGCTGTGTCGCAAGACGGCTTGAAATATCAATCCCAACTGTGACATATGGGAATTCAAATGAAAAATTTGAGAAGAAGCCAGACTTGGGGCAACCCAGGCTCTCATTTGGGTAGAAAGCACACAGTACTTTGAATCCTACATGTCACGCACATTTATTTATCTCTTGTCTGGCTCTAGTCCTGGGCTCTCTCGGAACACGGGGCAAACATCTGTGATGGCAGGGGTCCCACGCCCTCCCTGCCTGCACCTGCCCACCACCTGTGCTAAGTGCTCACAGCTCCAGGTCTCTAGAAACGAGTGGTTCCAACAGGGAGCAGCACTTGAAAAATACATGCTCAATAGATGAAAGCGCCAATGAGGAGAAGGTGCTGGTCAGTCATCACGCTTTCTAGAGACTGACGATTCCTATAGTTCCAAAGGTGATGTGCCACGTGCTCAAGTTCTGCTGGCATCTTCCATCCACCAGGCAACATATGTGAAGCAGTCACAAATTAATAGTCCTTGAAATCAATTTCTAAATAACCCAACAGCTGAGAAGTATAACTCCTAAAATATTTGTTGGAAGAATATTTACAGATGGCTTGTCATTGTCATAAAATAATATTACATAGCATTATGCCTTAGCACTGTATAAGGGCTAATATGAACATTCTGGCTTTATTTATTTCTTTTTGGCTGTGCTGGGTCTTGGTTGCTCTGCGGCTTTTCTCTAGCTGCAGTGAGTTGGGGCTGCTCTCTAGCTGCAGTGAGCAGGCTTCTCACTGAGGTGGCTTCCCTTGTTGCTGGGCGTGGGCTCGAGGGCACACTTGTGGCACATGGGCTCAGTGGCGGTAGCTCCCAGTGCCCTGAGGCATGTGGAATCTTTCCAGACTAGAGATCGAACGCATGTCTCCTGCGTTGGCAGGTGAATTCTTCACTCCTGAGCCACCAGGGAAGCTCCCATCCTTGCTTTTAACTTCAGAGATGTTTCTTAAGTAGGTTAATATGAGCAATGATATCTTTTTAAATATGAATTAAGGTTTTACTGAGTGGTTTCCTTAGAAGACTATTCTGAAAAGGAAAATGAAAAGATAACTCAGTGAACATTGGCACAGACACAGATTGGATGGAACTTGAGTTCGTGAGCTTGGGTTTTTGCCATTGAAGCCTGTGATCTGAAACTGGGCTAGGAGGTCCCAGGAGGTCGATCCTGGGACAAGCCCATGAGAACAAGCAGTGCATGTGGGGGGTGAGCCAGGGAAGGGCAGACAGGCAGCCAAGGTTCTGACAGTGAAGCAGGGACAGGGCGCAAACATCAGGGCTCAGCGAGGGCATGGGGCACACTTCAGCCCTACCGAGAGGAAGAAGGGGAGGCGCTGGCCCCCCACTCCAGCCCTCACTGATGGAGCTGCTCCTAGGAGATCGCCTCCCAGGCACTTTAAGCCTGCCCACCAGCTGGCCAGCCGCAGTCCAAGGCAGACCCAGAGAACATTCCAGAGGCAGAGAACGCAGGGAGCCGACAGCTCCAAGGAGAAGCAGCCAGGGAGGCTAGGAGGATATGGCCAGCTACTTGCCCTCTGCCCTCTGCTCTTCCTAGGCTTGGGAGCCCCAGGCCTCTACAAAGACTTGGTATCATGGAGGCCTCCTCACCGGTGAATATCTCCTGTGATGCCCAGTCATTCTCCAGAAAGTACAGGCCCCAGCTTCCCTGGACGGGTGTGGACACCCTAAGTGAGGGGTGCTGTAGCCTGGTCCAGTGATGACGTTGCTGAAAGACAACCCTTTTATTAATGAAAACCACACGCTCCGATTATATACACTTTCTGCATCAGAAAGGCCATTTCAGAAACAAACATGTTGAGAACCCAGGACACTGAAAGAAGAGACTCACTCATAAAAAACAAAGCCAGGGAAGCAAGTCATTACTCACCAAAGAAATGTCAAATGTGCTAGAAGAAAATATCCTCTAGCTCACCAACTGGCGGCCGATCTGCTAGGTAAGAGTGAGCAGTTTGCACCTTTCGGTGGTTCAGGGAGTCCTGGAGAAGAAGAGCAGCCCGGCTGGGGCTTGGCTGGGAAGGACAGAGACACGACGAGGGGGTCAGAGGAGGGGAGCGTGGGGTGCAGACCCGGGCTGGGCAGGGCTGTCCTGGCTCCTGGCAGCAGCTCCGGCAAGCACAGGAGATCCAGTGCAAGCGGCATTCCCAGGCTCACCGTGACATCCCGCAGCTGCCAGGAGACACAGTGCATTCTCACTCGCCACCTCTCCTGCCAGGGCGCCATCCGGGTTCTGATTTTGCCAACAGACCCCTGACACCTTTTACCGCACTTTTCCCTCCAGCACAGTGAGCACCCAGGATCTGGTACTTCATTCATCTACCGTGTCTCCTTAGTCACCGTTACCCTGGAACATTCCAGCAGCTTAAAAAAAAAAATCTTTTATGGTATTTGGTTTCTGAAGAATAATTTCCTCCTCCCTTTTGAATAGAATTGCTCTCATTTAGGGCTGGACACCTTTCTTGCCTGTGAGCCACATAAGCAATGCTGTGTTCCCTGCAGACCTGCAGTGGCCTCTGGACCCTCTCTGACAATGCCCATCAAGCGTCACCCAGTTCCTATAGCGTGGTTCCTCTGTGGGCTTCCCAGGTGGTGCTAGTGGTAAAGAACTTGCCTGCCAGTGCAGGAGACACAGGAGATCCAGGTTTGACCCCTGGGTCAGGAAGATCCCCTGAAGGAGAGAATGGCAACCCACTCCAGTATCCTTGCCTGGAGAATCCCACAGACAGAGGAGCCTGGGGGCTTTGGTCCATGGGATCACAGAGTCGGACACAACTGAGTGACTTAGCACATACACATGGTCTCACTGGTTCCCCTGCAAAGGGTGCACGTGTGCTGATCTTCACAAACCTCCCCTGAGACTCAGCATCCAGCAGGAACTCTTGCCTGAGTCCATCTTTACCGTGACGGCTGCACACGATGCCACGGCTGACACTCCTCACACGTCACCAGCCAGCACTGGGCATTCCTGTAATCCTCCTTTCTCTCCCGTTCATTTATCGTGTAATTATCATTATGGACTGAAGGTTGCTATTTTTTAAATAGTCAATAAGTCTCTACTGTGCTTAATTGGCTGCTGAAATTGAGCTAGATTTGGCCGATGAGATCCCATCAAGTCGGCTCCCGTGTCCTTTCAACACGCCGCATCTTGATTTTTAATCGCTCCTTATTTTGTGGCATATGCCATCCCACACTCATGCAGTCTACGCCGTCCTAGCTCTGACATCAGCCATCTCTACGAGGAGTCCGCCTGGCTCCTTTTGGTGGGAAATAGTACTCGACACCAAGGTCTGGGTGCGGGTGTGCTCATTGCTCCGAGGAGTACTTGCTTCTAGGTCCTTCGATGGACACAGCGCTCAACAATGTCTTGAGTGACTGGACAAATTCGTGCATCCCTATCTTAGGGATGTCCTTTCCAAGGGTCAGCTTTTATCAGAACCGGCATCATAAAACACAGTTCTCTCCTAGGAACAAAGGGTCCTAGAGTTCAGATGAAGAGAAAATCGATACAGACACCATGATAAAGGACTGGGTTTCCGGTGCAAAGGGTGCGGCTCTGCGCAGGTATTGCCAGGATCAAACGTCCCTCCAGGATGGAGCTGTCAACATCTGAACCCCCGTATGGGTCACTAGGGTTTGAATCTTTCCCGTGACCTTGGACAGCAAGCCACCAGCATACTTTAACTAAAAAACAGAGCAGTGAACTTTCTGGGACCTTCATGGAAACCACGGGGGGCGCTCTGCTGTCATGTTGATGAGATGAATTCAAGGATGCCCACACACGCTCTGCGGCAGCCTGGCACCAAAGAGCATGTAGCCCTTGTCCACAATAAACATAGATACTTTACAAAAAGGCACACACAGGCCTATGGTTGCAGCCGTACACTGTCTTCTAGATGTGGGAATATTAGCCAAGAGCCCTTCCCCTCGCCTTCCTCTTACCCCTCCTCCAGCATTTCAGAGAGTAAGGACTGGACTACATCTAGCTCCAAGAGTACTCTTGGTTATCAGGATACTCATAGCTTTGGGGCTTTGAGATGGTAAATATTCATGATATGTGAAGCAGCATGATTCATAACTGTACGGTCTTAATTACATAAAAATGGATGCTTTGCTGTGAAAATACGCAAGTGAGACCTAGAGGGACACACCAAACGGTAAACTGCTTGTGCTTATGAATGAGTTTGTTTTTTGCTTCTTGTATTGTTTGGTTTCCTATTGTGCATGTGTCAACGTCTAAGAAATAAATGTCATTTTGAAAACCTTAAAAAAAAATCACATGGCTCATTGTGCTTTTTAAACCACTGTCTTCTGAAAAATTTCAAGTGCACACAACCACGCGAGAACCCGTGTGGCCTCACCCACCGTTCTTGGTTTGTTCACACCCCTTGCTCCCCCATACTTTCTGGCAAGAGAATTTTAAAGCAAACTTTAGACATTTTTTCATATGCATCTCCAAAATTGAGGACAACACCATTATCATCTCCAACAAAATAAAAAGCAATAATCTAATTATCTGATAGTACCCAGCTGATGGGAAGCTCCCTTGGAGGAGGGCATGGCAACCCTCTCTAATGGACACAGGAGCCTGGCAGGCTACAGTCCATAGAGGTTGGACATGACTGAAGAGACTGAACACAGCACACATGCCCAGTCTATGCTTAATCTTCTCCAGTTATCTCAAAAGTGTCTTTTCACACTTGATCTAAATTAAAATCTAAGCGAACATGACGGGTCTATCTCTTACGAGTATTTTAACCCATAATAGTTCTCCTTCCTTTTTGATCCCATTTAGTTGTTGAAGAAACTGGGTTCTTATAGAAATTCCCATGTCTTGGATATGGCCGATTGCCAGATTAACTCTTAATATATGAGAAACATTTAGTCCAGGAGAAATTCCCCAGCAACCCAGTGCGTGGTTAACCCAGTGGGTGACATGGTGATAAGAAGTGTGATTGAAAGGGCCCGTGGGGGCCATTCAGCAGGTGAGAAAAGCCCAGACAAAGGGGCAGGAAGAAGGAGGCATTCCTAACTCAGGAAAATGCCTCTAGGAATTTGACCTGGGTTCAGCTGACAGAAGGAGGTCCCCGTGGGTAGTTGACAGGTGGGGACCAAGGAACTGGTGTACGTTGGTCACAGGAAAGCCCAAGTCCTCTTTTCCAAAGCTATGGAGGGAGGGCCTTTCCATGGGCATCCACCATGAGGCTGCCAGCCTGCATTTCTGATCCTCTGCCCTCTCTGCACTGGTTCATATTACGGAAAGCATCACATTACCACCATTCTTATCGCCAACAAATGAAAACACGCCTCAGTTCATTTTACAACCATTTTACAAACAAACCTGAATGCACTTTTGATCTTTTAATGTGCACTTATTTAATTAACAGGCTTACTTGAATCTTTCCTACTGTTTAAATATCTGTGTATGCTATGAGGCCAAGGTCCACGGGCACACAGACATGCATGACCTGTGGGAGAACCAGGGCGGGTCGGCCTCTCTTAACCTGGCGTCTCACACGGGGCACCGCCCCATTTCTCCCCTGATCTAGTTTTCTGGAGATGCTGGTCACAAGAGGCCACACACCAAAGGGGCTGAAAACAACAGACACGGACTGCCTGGCAGCACTGGGGGCCGAAAGTCCAAAACTGAGGTGTGGGCAGGGCTGGGCCCCGTCTGAGCCCAGCAGGGCAGGGGCCCGCCTCCCAGCCCGGGAGGCTGCAGCAGCCTTTGTCTTCCCCGGCTTACGGTTGCATCGCTTTCTCTCTGCCTTCACCAGCACAAGGCATTCTCCCTCGGTCTGTCTCCCTGAGAGCATCTTATAGGGACACTGATCATACGCTTATGGTTGCATCGCTTTCTCTCTGCCTTCACCAGCACAAGGCATCTCCCTCGGTCTGTCTCCCTGAGAGCATCTTATAGGGACACTGATCATACGCTTACGGTTGCATCGCTTTCTCTCTGCCTTCACCAGCACAAGGCATCTCCCTCGGTCTGTCTCCCTGAGAGCATCTTATAGGGACACTGATCATACTGGATTAGGGCCTACCCTGCTCTAGTAGACCACATCTTAACAATGGCATCTGCAACCACTCTATTTCTGAATAAAGTCACATCCTGAGGTGCTGGGGCTTTGGACTCCAACATGTCTTTTCCAGAGGACATAGCTTTTAACCCATCACATTCTTCTCGCACATATAATTTCAATATAGATAAGCACACAGGTGTAGCTACAACAAAGTACAGATTATCCTGCCCCCCACAACTGAAAATCATACATCTGCCCTATCCAGACCGACCTATGGAATTCTCCAGGCCACCAGTGTCTGGAGACCTTTTGTTGTTGTTGTTCAGTCGCTAAGTCACGTCCGACTCTTTCACGTCTCCTTGGACTGTAGCTCTGGAGGTCTTTACGATGCCACTATTCTAGAAAGCAGTTCACCACGGTTCCTTTACCAGTAAAGAATAAGTGTACGAGCTCCTATGAGCCAGGACAGGGTGGAAGGAGCACAGAGATACCGGGAACTGGAGGGGGCAGGATGCCGAGAGCAGAGCCGGGTCCAGAAGCCTGCACGCAGCCAGAGCAGTGATTTAAGACACACACGCGTGGGTCCTCCGAGCTGAGTGACCTTCTGCAAGTCCCTGAGCTTTGCTGAGTCTCCTTGTCCTTCTCTGTGAGAGGCTAAGTGGGCTTGCAGGGTTGCTGTGAGGCTGGAGTGAAAGGATGGAGGTGTGATGCTCAGCAGGCAGCGGTCAGGAAACGGCAGCTATGGCTGCCTGCTTCCGCCAGGCACAGACAGCACAGAGGAAATGCTGGAACCCACCCCAAGGACTTGCACGCCCGGGGACTGTCTGAGCTCCCGCCTCCTTGCAGGCTTGTCAGGGTGACTCGCGCACTTCAGAGGCAGGCTCTGGGGCGGCAGAGGGGCCACCCACAGGGCTGCCCCATCAGGGACGCCTGGGGCTGAGAGAACCGTCGTGGGTGGTTTGAACCTCAAACCAACAGGAAGGAAGTTTGTGGTTCACAGAAGCAGCTCCTCGACCTGGTGTGCACGGGGTAAACTTTGACACAAACTCTGCTCTGTGGAGAGATGTGGAGAAAGGAAAGGTGACCCAAGGGTGCGCCTGTGGCATTCCCGGGGAGGCGAGATGACCAGCAGTGATATTCCTGCCAGCCAAGAGTCTCGTCACCGGGGCAAGGAGGGGAGGAATCGAGCATTGTCCTCGAACAGCTGAGAACTGGAGGTGCAGGTGTCCGCTGGGGCGCAGGGACGGGGGTCGTCACAAAGGGGCGGGGGTGCTCAGTTTAGGGACTGACACATGTTGCCCCATAGAATCATTGCCCCAAACACGCAGAAATGAGCGAGAAGGCTCTGGGAATGCAAATGTGAGAATGCCATGTGGCAGAGGGACGGAATTCTGCATGAGATGCGTCCGTGGCTCTTCCCCAGTCCAGCAAATCACACCACTCTGAACCAGAGGTCATGATAATGCGTGACCAAGGGTTCTATCCAAGGTCTAGATGACGGAGCAGAAATCCAGAGCAAATAAACACCTGGCTGATAAGATAAAATCAAACGGGTATGCAGTCTCTGCCAAAGGCTCTTGGCTCACCTGGCTCCCCGGGTGCACTCTTCCCCACTTGAGCTCAGCAGAGTGGCTGCAAGGAACTTGTCTCACATCCCACACCTGCGCCTTTCATCTGCACCCACTGTGCAGGAACACGGCTCACTACTTCCGTGTCGATTCTGGTGGAAGAGTCTCCCCAAAACCTGACAGGCGTCTCAAAGTTAGGGTCAACATCGGAAATATAAGGAAAGATGCAGTCGTTCTTTGGGATGAAATGGTTTATATTTATATGTTAGGAGACATGGGAGTTACAGGTTCTCAATGCTATCAGACCCTAAGTTGTTGTTTTCGTTGCTACATCATGTCCAACTCTTTGCAACTCCACAGACTGTAGCTGCCAGGCTCTTCTGTCCATGGGATTTCCCAGGCAAGGCTACTGGAGTGGGTCACCGTTTCCTTCTCAAATCAGACCCCATATGCACTCTTTTAAAACTAAGATTTTGTGATGCTATCCTAGTCTGAAGTAATTCCTAGATGATAGCACTTACACACTCTCGGAAAGAATCATCATAACAACCTCAATCTAATATGAAGGGAAAATAAAATGGAAGCAGTTCATAATTAAACAGTAACATTTATTTCAATACGTTGAATGCTTGAGGACAGTTTTGCCAGAAGACAAAAAGGGTCCACGCACGTGTCCAAAGTACCCGCAAGGCGGCAGTGCGCCGCCGCCAGGACGCACTGGGGCTGCGCTCTGCGACCAGGGCCACGGTTTGGACACAGATCCCCCGACCCAGGAGGGCTCATCCAGGAGCTGCAGAGTCGGTAGCCGACAGTTAGCAGACGCACACAGGTCCTCCCGGCATCTGTACTGGAGAACGCAAAGCAGACCGTCCAGAAGTCAAGACAAGGTCTGGGGACAAACTCACTGGGCAAATAATGGCACAAAAGGAGACAACGGTCGGAAATAAACAGGGAGCCGCGGTCCCCTAGAGACGTCTCTGATCCTGCCCCAGGCTCTCTGCCCGGGTTCCATCACGTGCACTCACTCCCATGCCTTCTCTTTGCCACGCTCTGACTCAGCTCCTGCCCCGCAGAGTCAGCCTGGAGTGGAAAGGAAGTTTTGATGAGGCCTGTTTGTTTGAGTCTGCTCCAGTGCTGGCCTGAGAAGTGACAGTGCCAGGGGAGCTCCAGCTGTGAGGAGATGTGACTTCTAAATCTTTGTTCATTACAGACTCAACAGAGAGCTTGAGGCTCTATTTACACAGCGTCACATCTATTGCAAACGCCCCTTCTTCCCAGGTAAAGACTGAAAATTAGATCACTTGACTAGTGACCTTGGGACTGGAGCTGACACAAGCCTGTACCACACTTGCACAGAGCAGATGTGCCCACAGGCCTGCCTGACTCCGCCCACAAGCCTCGAAGCACCTTTGGCCAAGCTCTCCTTCCAGAAGGTGCTGAGTCATGTGCACTGGGAAGGCAGGGAAGGGCACTGCCAAGCAGGGAAGAGGTTTTCAACTGAGAAGGAACAGCAGACCCTGACGAAATCACCCGAGGCCGAAACTATCCATGACAGTCACAGGGTTTCGTTCTGGGCTCCCATCTACTGTCAACCAACATTTCAGAAACTGAGACCTGATGGAAATAAAAAGGTGTTTGCTTTTGGAGTTTGTTCAGGCCATGGACTGCAGCCATGGACACACAAGTTCAAGAAGTACCTGGATCGCATTCTGCCAGACTAAAAACAGCGTGGGAAGTCTATAAAAGCAAAACCCACAAGATTTCGGTTACAAGAGTTATTTATCAAGAATTATCATTGGATCTGGCAAGAAGTGAGGGTGCTTGTTAAGTCAGGGTTGGTGGGGGGCTGCAACGGTTGCAGAGTTACAAGAGGGGACTTTGAGACTGTCAGGTTGCAGCCGGCAGGTGTGACTGGTGGTGTCCTTGGTACAGGTCATAGAAGATGGCTTAGGCTCTCAGCGGTGCAGAGATGTGTCTGAGTCCGGATCCTTAGGGGCGGTGCGACTCCATTTTTGCATGCCTGAGCTGTGATAACTCTGGTATAACTTCACTTTGTCATCACTGCCAGGTCCTTGCGCTTCACGTGCAAAACACACAGTGCTCCTGCTCGCCCAGGAGCCGCTTCTCCATCACAGCTCACGTCAGGCCCTGTGCTTCTCCTGGCCTTGCTCTTGGCTTCCCTGGCTTTCGTGAGGACATACATGTAGGAGCAGACAGAGCCCAAGGAGTCGGATAACCCCCGAACTACCCACATTAAAGAGGCGACATCTGGACCGGCTGCCTCCGGCCGTGTCCCTGCACGAGCTGGTTCTGGACGCTGCCCCGGTGCCACCTTCCCAAGACAGATAAGCCCGTCTGGATCTAGAAGTCATTTCATTTTAATCGCTTTTCTTCCCCCAACGAGAAGTAAAACCAATTTCTGGCACATTACTTTTCTGCTCTAAAAAGTTAAAAACGTGGGCCCTGAGTCACAGTTTCCCTGAAATTCTGGCCCAGTGTTAACATTACCAGCAGGTCGGGGTGCAGTGATTTCTCCCCAACTTCATATATTGAAGTCCTAACCCCCAGCGTGAACTTGTTTGGAAATGAAGCAACTAGCCAAGGCAAGGTCAAGCTGGAGCAGGCTGGCCCCGCATCCGGTTGTGGCTGCTGTCCTCACCAGATGGCCTGGGAGGACACACCCATGGTAAATACTGTGAAGACAAGGGCGGAGACGGGGTGATGATTCTGTGGACCAAGGCCATCGGAGCCAGCGAGCCCCCAGAAGCTGGGAGAAAGAAACACACGTATATACATCACATTAATATACACTTATTTAAATAAATAAATAAATAAAATATATATATAGGATCTTTCCTGGTGGCTTAGTTGGTAAAGAATCTGCCTGCAATGCAAGAGACCTGGGTTTGATCCCTGGATCGGGAAGATCCCATGGAGAAGGAAATGGTAACCCACTCAAGTACTCTTGCCTGGAGAATTCCATGGATAGAGGATCCTGGTGGGTTACAGTTTGCAGGGTCACTTTATTATTTTCTCATTTGGTTATACTTAAGGACAACTGTTAAATCAGGCACACTGGGTATTAAATACATCATTTTCTTCTCTTCTGCCCACATAAGAATCAAAGGCAGCTTAAGCAGTGCAAGGGAAGGAGTTGGTTCCGCCTTTAAGGAGAAAAGATTACAATGAAAAGACTCATCTCATGTGACTATCAAACACTGCTGAATTCTAGGAACCTGTCTCCACTTCGGAAAGGGGAACACTGACAGATGCTTGGAATCTGACTCTCACTGTAACAGTATAATTCTTTGCAATTCTTTGTTTTGACTCCTTAGGAATAAACTGGGCTTCCCAGGTGGCGCTAGTGGTAAAAAAAAAAAAAAAAACTTGCTTGCCAATGCAGGAGACATAGGAGACACAGGTTCGATCCTTGGGTTGTGAAGATCCCCCGGAGAAGGAAATGGCAACCCATTCAAGTACTCTTGCCTGGAGAATCCCATGGACAGAGGAGCCTGGCGGGCTACAGTCCATGGGGTCACAAAGAGTCAGACACGACTGAGAGACTTAGTACGACGCACAGGAGTGAGGTGGTTAAAGACTTGAATAGTCCCCTGGTTGTCAGCCCTGGCAATGCAAGAGATTGCCTAGCAGGAAGTACACCAACAAGCTGAGCTGTCTCCTGTGTGTTTTGTCTCAGTAAGGAACATAGGCAAATTTTTTTTGAGACAGAGTGTAGAAACGACAACCTGATGTCACTGGGGGCAAGGGGACCATCTTCGACTAATAAACGAGTTTAATTCAATTTCCCTGCCTTGAGGGAAAGCACCATGAAATCGCAAATCCAAAGAATTCTTGATTTGAAATGTTAGGGCTCGGAGCTTTTGTCAACAATGCGTTTCACCCTGTGGTTGGGTTCAAGCCACCCTTTGACGACTGAAAGAGCAAGAAGTGCTAGAGCCTCCACAGACCTTGGCTGGACCAAGAAAAGCCCAGGACTTGCCTTCTTTGGCTTATGGAGCAGGCATCATCCCTCCTGGACATCAGCTCCTACCCCGGCAAGGGGCAGGAGTGAAGAGGCCAGGGTGCAGTGCCCCACAGGGTACCCCACCTGCCCAGGGCCCCATCAGCTCAGCCAGGAATGGAGGAGGCGCTGTCAGGAGAAATCAGTAAAACAGACACACGTGACGGAGGAGCAGGAGGTGTGTAGACTCTGACTTACTGATTACTCTTCCCCCAGTTAAGCAAATGCTTGTTCCCTGAGGAAACACCATAGGTTAACAATACTAATTAACTACGGTCTCAAGTTAGTGAGCAATATGAGGAGGAAAGATCAACTGTCTGACGTATGCATGGTCTAACCCACAAAACCTTCCTTCAGCCAGCAAGTTTGCTGTTGGTCCGACTTACCTCACTGCACCGAAATCCCTTCTGGCTTTTCCCAAGTATTAACTTAGAGTTGAAAAAGCTGCGGGCACCTGGAGGCCCTGCCATCCATCCTAATACATTTCCAGAAGGCACTTGTTTTCAACTGGGCTTCCCAGGTGGTGTTAATGGTAAAGAAGCAGCCTGCCAATGCAGGAGATGCAAGTTCGATCCCTGGGTCAGGAAGATCCCCTGGAGGAGGTCATGGCTCCCCACTCCAGTATTCTTGCCTGGAGAATCTCATGGACAGAGGAGCCTGGTGGGCTACAGTCCATGGGGTCATAGAGTTGGACATGACTGAAGTGATTTAGCACGCATGCATGCTCATTTTCAGCCACATAGGTGCTTAAGAGGAGGCAACGTTCATGGCAGATAGCTGTTGTCCCCCTCACCCTCTGAGTCTGAGGACGTTCCCCAAATGGAGGAGGACTCTTGCCAGTGAATTCACTCCAAGTCGCTGAGCTGGGCTGAGATCTGCTCTGAATCAAATTCTCCCAGGCAGGGACTCTCAGGAACCTGGGGTCAGTTAGTCCGAGCCTGCCCCTCATCTGCCCACCTTGGGCATCCGCCAAGCAGCCTATGGCCATCGCTGCTGCTACTGCTACTGCTAAGTCGCTTCAGTTGTGTCCGACTCTGTGCAACCCCATGGACGGCAGCCCAACAGGCTCCCCCGTCCCTGGGATTCTCCAGGCAAGAACACTGGAGTGGGTTGCCATTTCCTTCTCCAATGCATGAAAGTGAAAAGTGAAAGTGAAGTCGCTCAGTCTTTCCGACTCTAGCGACCCCATGGACTGCAGCCCACCAGGCTCCTCTGTCCATGGGATTTTCCAGGCAAAAGTACTGGAGTGGGGTGCCATTGCCTTCTCCGTGGCCATCACTGCTACAGAGCAAACCGGTGTGTCTCTGTGTCACCTGGGTGTCAGCAGCAGGGGCCCAGTAGCAGCAACAGTGCCACAGAGGCGTGCTGGAGTGGTCACGCCCGGCTTCTCCTCGGTGCGAGGCTCTGAGTTCCAGCCTGTTTTAGCTACAGCTCACCTCAGACTGACTTAGACATTCAAAGGGATTTACGAATGTCAACTCTCAGGATGAACCAAAAGAAACTGCCATTCTTATAGGTCAACATCTGTCAATTTATAAGCAGTACCATAGGCTTCTGACCTCAAGAAAAGCCCCATGATAGATCTGAAAGAGAGGCATGATCCCACAGCTCAGCCAGTGTCTCTAAGAATGCAGATTTTCTCAGTCTTTTCAATCTCTCTTCCATGGGGACAGGCTCATCTCCAGACCTCATGAGTCTCCACCCTAGTAGGACCCAAGATACCTAACGATGCCAAAATGGCTACAGCAACCCATGACATCTACTTTTACATCTATCATTCAGGAGAAGAGAAAGTCTCTTCTGACAGCACACACAGAGGGGGGAAGGAGTTTCACTTCCCCATTATCACTGGCAAACAGCTCTTCTGCCTCTTTGGTTCTGATAGTGCAAAATATTTTCCCACTGTGGCCAAGAGATGGGATTTTTTTTTTTTTTTTTAGCTCAAGAAAATTAATCATCTTGGATTTAGGAGTTGGGTCAATCCTACCCATATCACATTGCAGAGAAGGATGAGGCTGGTCTCCTAAGAGACAGATCTGGGTTGTGTTACTGGAAGCACTTGAATTGTGTTTCCCAGGGCTATAGTTAAAAGCATATTAAAAGACATTTGCTTCTTGGGAGAAAAGCTATGACAAAGCTAGGCAGTGTATTAAAAAGCAGAGATGTCACTTTGCAACAAAGGTCTGAATAGTCAAAGCTATGGTTTTTCCAGCTGTCATGTACAAATGTGAGAGTTGGACCATCAAGAAGGCTGAATGCCCAAGAAATTATGCTTCCTAACTGTGGTGCTGGAGAAGACTCTTCAGAGTCCCCTGGACAGCAAGGAGATCAAACCACTCAACCCTAAAGGAAATCAGTCCTGAATATTCATTGGAAGCACTGATGCTGAAGCTGAAACTCCAGTACTTTGGCCACCTGATGCGAAGAACCAACTCATTGGAAAAGACCCTGATGCTGAGAAAGACTGAGGGCAGGAGGAGAAGGGGATGACAGAGGATAAGATGGTTGGATGGCATCACCAACTCAACAGACATGAGTCTGAGCAAACTCTGGGAGATGGTGTCACAGTCCATGGGGTCACAGAGAGTTGGACATGACTCAGCTTTAAACGGAAGAGGGACATAAGTGAAGAGAGCTACACACTGACTCTGGCGGGAGCAGGTTCATGAGGAGAGAGATGAAAGTGTTACGGAATCCAGTTTGAACTTGAAAAGTAAAGAACCAATTAAGAATGGGCATAATGAGCAGAAGAGATGATTCTGAAACATAATAAGCAGTCACAGCATTGGAGATAAAGGCAATGATTTCCCTTAAAGCGTTTTGTTCTAATTTATGAAAAGTGAAAGTGTTAGTTGTGTCCAACTCTTTGTGACCTCATGGACCGTGACCCACCAGGCTCCTCTGTCTATGGGATTCTCCAGGCAAGAATACTGGAGTAGGTAGCCATTCCCTTCTCCCTTTCTCCAGGGGATCTTCCTGACCAAGGGATCAAACCTGGGTCTCCTGCACTGCAGGTAGATTCTTTACTGTCTGAACCACCAGGGACTTTAGCCAAAAACATTGAGCTGTTCCCAGTTGTATCTGTTGGGAATTCTCCTATGAGATATCCAGTGTTTCACTGTCTAAGGGTAAGTCAGTGACCAATCTCACACCAAGAGGAAAGAGAAATATGCTTTCTCTAGTTATCATCGGCCTCAGTGGTAAGTCTTGAATACTCAAATAATCAGTTTCCCCAGAAGGAGAGTGTCACTCGGAGCCCTTAAAACCTACAGCTTTTTGTTAAAAGGAAGGATTTTAGGGAGGGCTTACTGCCAAGTAAACTTTACCAGCTTGGAAGAGTCTACAGGCTTAGGTCTGGGGTGGCTTTGCTGAAGTCATGAGATACTGCAGCTCAGCATAGATAAACAGTAACTAGCAGAAGTTAATCAAACTCAGCTCCAAGAGCACAGAACTTCCCTGACCTCTGGGTGTGTAAGCAGCCTTGCCCTCCTGTTGGCACCTGATAACCTTCCAGCCTCCCTCACCCTCCATCTTTTGGACAGGCTCCAGGGCTAGGTACTAACCTCACTGGCCAACTGGTTCTGACATGCTAAGAATATCAGTGCTTTGTCAGATAACACCTTTCTCCACCTCTTGTCATTGCTGAGAAACTGCTAGAGCCTAAACATACCTGGGCTCCCCTGGTGGCTCAGTGGTAAAGAACCTGCCTACCGATGCAGGAGATGCGGGTTCGATCCCTGGGTCAAGAAGATGCCCTAGAGGAGGAAATGGCAACCCACGCCAGTATTCTTGCCTGGGAAATCCCTTGGACAGAGGAGCCTGGCGGGCTACAAGTCTCTGGAGTCACAAAGAGTCGGACACGACTGCACACCTGAGCAAAAATGCACCTGGGCTCCAGTATACAAAACTGGGAGCCTTCTGGCTGCAGCTCTTAAAGTTAATATCCTTACAGGCTGAAGAGCAGCCCTGCCAGGTGCCTTCAGCACTGCCTTAGACTTAGCGCCATCACTAAAGCTTTCGTGCAAGAGTGATATCAAAGTGGTATTTTAGAACAATATAATAAAGCAAACAAAAGATTAGAAACAGAGATGTGAGGTGGGAGACCAGCTAACGGACCTCAGTCATTTATTAGTTTAGTTAATCAGTCAACAGACACCTCCTCTGTCCGATGAATTGGACAAGGCTTAAAGGATACACCATGGAACAGAGCTAGTAGCGGGAAAAGGCAGGGAGCATTTGCAGCTGACGTTCAGAAGAGAAGAGCTGAAGGCCTGCGCTAAGGTAGGGACACTGGAGGTAGAGAAGGGAGGTGGCTTTGAGTAGAGAACAGACCGACCAATAGAGCTGTTTCTTATTTTTAACTGCACAAGTTATACATTTTCATTCAAAAAACATAAGAGAACACAATATTAAGTAAAAAGAAAGAGTCCTTTCTCTGTCTTCACACCCCACATCTTTCAAGAGGCCACTTCTACCAGAGTGCTGATTTCAGGAAGTGATGCAGTGTGTGAGTGCGATGTGAGTGACTCCCAAAGCTGGCATGATCAGATGGATGCTTCCAAGACGACAGACACGTGAAAGGACCAATGTCTTGGAGGCAGAAGGTGTTTGAGCTTCCCTGGTGGCCCAGCAGTAATGAAGCCGCCTGCCACTGCAGGAGATGCAGGTAGATGTGGGTTCAATCCCTGGGTGGGGAAGATTCTCTGGAGGAGGAAATGGCACACCACTCCAGTGTTCTTGCCTGGAGAATCCCACGGACAGAGGAGCCTGGTGGGCTACAGTAAATTCTTTACAGAATTAGTAAAGAGTTGGACAGGACTTAGCGACTGAACAACAACAGGGGCTGTTTGTGCTGAATTTTTTTTATAATTTTATTTATTTTTGGCTGTACTGGGTCTTCGCTGCTGTGCGGGCCTTCTCTAGTTGCGGCGCACGGACTTCGCACTGCAGTGGCTTTTCTTGTGCAGCACGGACTCAACAGGTTGGCTCACGGTCTTAGTTGCTCCACGGCATGTGGGATCTTCCCGAATGAGGGATGAAATCCATGTCTCCTGCATTACCCATGTCCACGGGATTCCTTCCCACGGACCTACCAGGGAAGCCCCACGCTGAATTTTTATAACAGCTTTATTGACCTATATTATAATCCCACACCATACAATTCACCCATTTTAAACCGCATAATTCAACGTTTTTTAGTACCGATACATTCACAGATATGTGTAGCTATCACCCTAATCAATTTTAGAACATTTTCATTACCCCCAAAAGAAATCCCATATGCATTATCAGTCACTCCCCACTTCTCCACAGCCGTAGGCAATCCCCTTCTGTCTCTACAGATGTGCCTGTTCTGAGCACTTCATATAAATGGAGTCGTACACAGTAGGGCCTTTTGTGGCCACTTTCACTCGGCGTACTGTTTCCAGGATTCGGCCATGTTGTAACACACATAGCACTTTTTATCATCCAATAATCCTCCATTGCATGGATATAAAACATCTTTTATCCATTCATCTGTTAATGAACAAATACTCGGGTTGTTTCAACTTTTTGGCTATTATGAACAACGCTGCTGTGAACATTTATGTACAAGTTTTTGTATGAGTTTTCTGTTGTTTTAGTCGCTAAGCTGTGTCCTACTCTCTTGTGACCCCATGGACTGTAGCCCACCAGGCTCCTCTGTCCATGGGATTTTCCAGGCAAGAGTACTGGAGTGGGTTGCCATTTCCTTCTCCAGGGGATCTTCCTGACCTAGAGATCAAACTCATGTCTCCTGTTTAGCAGGTGGATTCCTTACCACTGCGCCACTTGGAAAGTCCCTTTGTATGAGTACCTGTTTTCAATTTTATTGAACATATTGAATTTGGGGGTCATAGGTAATTCTATGTTTAATTTCTTTTAAACTGAAGTATAGGGTGGTACAGTGGTAAAGAGTCTTCCTGCCAGTGTTGGAGACGCAGGAGATATATGTTCAGTCCCTCGGTCAGGAAGATCCTCTGGAGTAGGAAATGACAACCCACCCCAGTATTCTTGCCTGGAAAATTCCATGGACAGAGGAGCCTAGCAGGCTACAATCCATTGAGTCCCAAAGAGTCAGGCATGACTGAGCACACACGCACACAATTGACTTACGATGTGTTAATTTCTATCATACAGCAAAGTGACTCAGTTATATATACATTCCCTTTTTAATATTCTTTTCCAAGATGATTTAGCATAGGAATGTTTTAACTTTTTAAGGAACTGCCGTCTTGTTTTCATCAGTGGCTGCACCATTTTACATTTCCACCAGCAATGCACAAGGGTTCCAATCTCTTCATATCTTTGTCAACACTTGCCACCATCAGATTTTTTATTATGGCCTTCCCAGTGGGTGTGAAGTGGTATCTCACTGTGGCTTTGACTTCCATTTCCTAATGACTAATGCTGGTTGAAATCAACTCATTTATGTGCTCATTGGCTTTGTACATCATCTTTGGAGAAATGTACACTCAGATCCTTTGCTTATTTTTCAATTGAGTTATTATCATTTATTGCATTGTAAGAATTCTTTCAGTTCAGTTCAGTTCAGTCGCTCAGTCGTGCCCGACTCTTTGCGACCCCATGAATTGCAGCACTCCAGGCCTCCCTGTCCATCACCAACTCCCGGAGTTCACTCAGACTCACGTCCATCAAGTCAGCGATGTCATCCAGCCATCTCATCCTCTGTCATCCCCTTCTCCTCCTGCCCCCAATCCCTCCCAGCATCAGAGTCTTTTCCAATAAGTCAACTCCTCGCATGAGGTGGCCAAAGTACTGGAGTTTCAGCT
>NW_011494925.1:3146016-3162648 GCF_000754665.1 Bison bison bison
CTTTCATCAGGAGGCTTTTTAGTTCCTCTTCACTTTCTGCCATAAGCATGGTGTCATCTGCATATCTGAGGTTATTGATATTTCTCCTGGCAATCTTGATTCCAGCTTGTGCTTCTTGCAGCCCAGCGTTTCTCATGATGTACTCTGCATAGAAGTTAAATAAGCAGGGTGACAATATACAGCCTTGATGTACTCCTTAGAAGTCCCTTATTAAATATATGATATGCAAATATTCTCCCCCATTCTGTGTGTAGTCTTTTCACTTGCTTGATGGGGTCCTTTAAAACACAGAGTTGTTAATTCTGCAGAAATTCAGTTTATTTCTTCTTTTGTAGTTTGTGGTTTTGGTATCACTATCTAAGAAATGATCACCTACTCCAAAATCATCAAGAACTATGCCTATGTTTTCTTCCAGAATAATTATGAACCTTGTACTGTGTTTTTGAACTGGTTAACTGAGAAAGTGAATGTGAGAGCAATGCTATGACTTGTATTAAATATGTCCATCTGACAATTCTCAGATGATTTCTTCCTGAAGAGCTATCACATGACAAGCATAATCATAAAGGTGAAATAAATTCAGTTAGGAATAAAATATAAGGACAATGAAACAAGAGTTTTCAAAGTGATTGAATGTTCGCCACAGGATCAATGTTACTTAGACATATCATGTGAATTTTAAATTCTTTCTACCAGAACTTTTCTAATTGTTCAGTTATTACCACAATTCCTCCATGGCTCTAAGAATATCTAAAAAAAATAGAATTTTCTTATCTAAAATGTCATTTTAATGGTTTCTTAAATTATTTGGATTGAAGGTAAACAATTTTTGCAGTTGTACCTTTTGTATCCTTTTTTTGGAGGATGTTAGCTGCAGATATAAGCAAGCTTGTTTCACTTGGGGACTTCTCCGGTGGTCCATTGGCTAGGACTCTGAGCTCCCAATCCAGGGGGCCTGGGTTCAATCCCTGGTCAGGGAACTATATCCCACAAACTCCAACTAAGATTTGTTGCAGCCAAATAAATAAATATAAATAAGTGTTTTAAAATTTTGTCTCCAAGCATCCTTGGGATTGGTGCACTGGGATGACCCTGAGGGGTGGTATGGGGAGGGAGGTGGGAGGTGGGTTCAGGATGGGGAACACGTGTACACCCGTGGCAAATTCATGTTGATGTATGGCAAAACCAATACAATATTGTAAAGTTAAAAAAAAAAATGAATTGTACTTCCCCTTGACTGAATATTTTTATTGTCTATGTATTGAACCTATAGATAAATGCAGAGCATGCATTCACCATTAATTTTAGCATTTTTGCAGTAACAGAACTAAAAAACAAATGAAACTGTCAAAAAAAAATTTTTTTGTCTCACTTGTTTCTTTCTTCTTTAAGGGAATGGTGCAGTCCACTCACAGCCCTACCCTAAAAGTATAACTGTTCCACCGCCAACCTGAAACATTGAGCCAACTTTAGTTGGAAAAGCCAAATACCACCAGGCGCAGAAACTGACCATGGGATCAGAAAGACCTGCTGCCCATTCACCCTCCTTAACAGCTAACCTTTATTTAAGAAATTCTGCCTCCGAAGTTCACAGGGGTGATTATCACGACTTAAGGGTTCTTTGCATCAGCAACCTCACTAGGAAAGTGGAATAACTAGGAAGATACTTAGGCATGAGGCAACAGCAGACAGAAGCAAAATGCAGGGTTACCTATTTCTCCATTTTTTTAGGACTTTCCTTGAGAGATGCATCATTGCCACCCACAACTTGGATTTGTTTTCTATCTTGATGGAAAGGTTCATGTTTGACTTTCAAAAAAACAAATTAAGACTGTGATTTATGTTTTAGAATTTAGAGAATGACTGCGAGATCTTTCAGGTTCTCAAACAACTGTTGATTACAAAACATGCCTCCAGGTGAGCCCCCCGCCCCTCCTCCAGTCACCATGGGAATCCCTTGAATCGCTTTCTACAGTTTCTAGAGATTGAGGCCAGGCTTCCTGCATAAAACAGCTTCCTCTCCGGTTGCCCTCCCCCCAAGTCAGTCCACCCTTGTGGCAGCTGGACACAGCAGACGGGGAAATCCAGCCCGATGCCTGCCATCACGTCTTCTCTTCCATGCCCACTCCTCCTAGGGCTGTGATCAGGCTCGCAGAGGGCAGGGGTGATATGAAAGCTTGTCTTTGCTAATGCTGGTGGCACAGGAGTGGACCCTGATCTCTAAGGGCGACTGTGGACTACCCCCAGTCCCAGAGCTCCCCACCCTGATATGGAGCCAAACCAAACTGGGCTTCCAGATAAGGTGACAGTGAAGACACAGCAGCCAGGGCAGAGCAGAAAGAGGCGTCTAGAGGCTGGGGCGACCCAGCTTCACAGATTCTGCACACAGACAGGACACGGCTTTTAACTGTAAATACTGCAATCACAGTCACTCTGCCCAAATTTCCCATTCCAAGTATCTCATCCTCATCCTAATTTAAAGCAAGCTTCTCTCTAAGTGATCCAGATGAGGGACATACAAATAATTCACTGGAGTGTGAGTTTGGTGGTCATTTCAAGCTTCACAGGAACCAGCTATGGGGCTGGGGGCCGGGGATGGGGGTCCTGCCTCAATCGCTTTGGTTATACTGTTTATTTCCAGACACACCATTCATGATCATGCTGAAAACCACATCCGGAGCCGTGAACCAACTGCTCCACTATCCCAGAGGAAGAACTGGGGGACTCGACATGGAAACCCTTGATAGGTAGCATCAAAAAGCAGGGTGAAGGTCCACGGTTACTTTTATTTAGCTGACCTATTCATGACTATACAGTAAAGACGGCACGTTACAGCAGAGCCTGCTGACTTGTCTGTGGATGTACCAACATGCAGAGGGAGGCGGGCGCTTCAAGTCCATCACGAGAGGCATGAGTTTTGTTCCAGGAATATGTTTATTAAAATCTGAACAAAGGAGTCCTCTGCCAGGCATTTTCCCATGTGATACAGACACCTCCCCCACCGCCCTCCAACACTCACTCTAACCTCCAGTCACAAAAGAGGCAGAGGGTGGTACATGTCATTGATTATAAAAATCTATGTATGTTCTGAAATTTAAACAACGTCTTTAATGTGCTTTAGATATTTCTGATGAATGCCGTGGCTCGTCAGTCGGCTAGCACGCCAACGGACAATCATCGCTAACTATGATGTATTTCGAGTCTATAAATTCATCTCTCAAGTTTTTTGAGAGGGGAAAAAAAAGCACAGGGTAGAGAATAAACAAGAATGGGATGGTTGAATCAGAGTCACACCAGAGTTCCCTCGGGCCTGTCACTAGAGCTAAATTTCTTCAAAAATCAAGACTCCGAATGTCCCATAATCTCGTGTGTGTTTGTACAAATTAGTGAATCACTAGTTCAAGACATTTTAAAAATTGTCTGGGACCTCTTTGACCCACATGCTATTTGGCAGTGTGTAGTTCCACCTGCAAATATTTTGATATTTCCAGCTTTTTTTCTTTTTTCCATTACTGCCTAGCTTCACTGATTTGCAGTCTGAGAAAATGCTTTGTAGGATTTCTTCTCTTTGAATTGTGACCCATAATGTTGTCTACCTCAAACAAACTTTCGTCTGAGCTTAAAAATGTGTATTTTGATGTAGTAGAAGAAAATATTCTATAAATGCTGATTAGATTCCCGCCCCCCGCCTCCCCCCCCCCCAAAAAAAACCCAGACTCGGGAATCAAGATTTCATTATGGGGGCAGAAAAGCAGTTTTCACTTCCGAAGGAGAGTCTGTATAACCTGAGAAACTGTTAGCTGAGAATCTCTGTGCAATCAAAACCTTTGTGCAAACTGTTTAAGCTCAGAGATGGGCCAGCGGCAATGTTCTCTCATGGTTCTTAGGCTTCTTGTTGACATTGCTGGTGTTTTTAATCAAAGACGAGATAGAGTATCTTTTCTAGGTCTTGGAGGCCACTTTCTCTTTTTATCATCTATCTGACTGTTTTTTTGTAGAACAATTATTAGAAATCTTTAAGCTATTATTTCTGGGCCTTCTTAAAAAAAAAAAAACAACCTACACTAGAAACACGCAAAATCTGATGATTCAATTAGATGAAGCAGCACAAGAAACGACCCAAGGACACCCCTCCTTACCTCAGACAACTTGGGTCTGAAAGATGAGCGCATTAAACGACCGCCAAGTAATCAGATTCTAAACATTAAAGACAATCATATACCCAACAGACAGCTCAGCATGGTGGTATGTTTTAAAAGATCATGTCCACAATAAGCAAATGATGTAGTGATGGAACAGCAAAACAAAGTTGGTGAATAAGAAGGCACACTTTAGAAGTTCAATAGTCCAAAGAATGGAACAGTTATGGTTTGTTTTGTGTCTAATGTAGGAGGAAAGGAAAATAGGTGTATTCAGATTATTTTCAGGTGAAGGGTTTGTCAGTTGAAGTTAAAGAGTGGTGGCTTCTTTCTCTCTGGACCAAAGCAGTCTTTTCTTCCATTGGCTTCTGAGAATGTGTTTAGTTCTCCGAAGTGTAGAGGTGATATATCAGGGCTACAAACAGCGCTGAGATAGCTGGGATCAGCCAGTTGGTCCACCAGCTGGAAAGAAAGAGCAATGACGCTTGCGTGATGTTCCATGCAGGAGACTCAAAACTCTGCTCCGTCTCCTTACCATGACAGTCACCATGGAGTGTTCTATTACCCCTCTAACCTTTCTGGATGAAAAGCTCACTCTAAATTGCTAAAAGGGAAGTGAGTACAACATATGTCCTGGTATAACACATGTCCTGGTATACCAGGACAACGGCTCCACCCCTCCAGCCTTATAAGAAACTGAATGCCCTTACAGTGCCACTTAGATCTATTTCTATAATTTTACACAAACAGCTATGAATCACTCCCTCAACAGATGCCACCAAGGACTAGTGACTTATCCAAAGGACATCAATTCTGGGTTTCATATCACAAGTTCAGAAAAGTAAACAGGTATTGATCTAGATACGCCCGTAAGTTAACAATGGCACTGAACTGTGAAGCAGAAGAGCAGGTTTCTCATTTAAAGAAAGCCATCAGCAGGCTCCACAGCCAAGGGCAAATTGTGTGCCCCGAGCTGCAAAGCTAAGGGATGTGAAGCACACGGTTACTAAGGTTGCTATCAGCACCGCAGCTCAACATTCTGTGATTCTGGTTAGAAAATCTAATTGCCACTTGTGTGCAGTAGGTTTAATGTGTTAGGAAACAGCATGCCCAAATGACTGAATCTGCAGTCCATAGATGTGAATTCACAAAAATCCTAATTTATATACTGTTCAGTCCCAATACATTGATCTACTATAAATGACAGATTAATCAGGGGCAGGGCTGGAAAGATCATTAATACAGATATGAACTTTTAGAATCTGGAGAAAGAGCAGGTAACAGCTGACACACACGTGACGGTTTCTGTCATAAACTTCCTGTCCTTTAATACTCTTCACAAATAGCAAGTTCTAAATCAAGATTTAAATTGCAAAAGGATTACGAGTGTAATTTGGTAGGTTTTCAGTTTCCATTTAGGAGGAGACGGACATTTCAGGGTAAAGCAAGAGGAAATACTGCGGGGAATGTACCAGAATATGAGCAGCCTGGGGGCAGCAAACTTAGGGCAGAATATAACAGGCAGGAGTGTGTGGCTTCGAGCTTGGGTCCAAAAAATTGTATTTGATGGCAGTCCATAAGTCAGGATGGTAGAACAGCCAAAAACATCAGGATGATCTTGTGCGTGCTAGGTCGCATCTGACTCTGCAACCCCGTGGACTGCAGCCCACCAGACTCCTCTGCCCATGGGATTTCCCAGGCAAGAATACTGCAGTGGGTTACCATTTCCTCCTCCAGGGGATCTTACCGACCCAGGGATCGAACCTGAATCTCCTTCTTTGGGAGGCAGATTCTTTACCACTAGGCCACCTGGGAGCTATCAATATGATCTTAAACTATATGAAGAAATCAAATGCCTAGAACAAGTGACTCAAGCTATTACTTGGATCACTGGGTTCAATTTCAGGACAGACTAGAAAAGGGACAAGGGGAAAACCGAACCATGCTTAGGGAGATATAATCATGACAATTTAAGAAACTGGCCACATATCAAATGAGGAAGGATATGGAATGTTCGCCTAAATAGAAAGGTTGTCCAGCCCACAGAGGGGAGAAGGAGCCTCCGTTTGCTCTGCTCCTCCAGGGAGGTATGGCAGCAGGGTGAGACGTGGGGTTGTCTGAAATGTCTGAGCCATCTGACAGTTTAGGAAGGAAGGCCCTGGGCAGTCTGGGTGCTAAGTGGAGAGGACCCCGACCTGTCCACAGAGAGGAGCATGGCGGGAGCTCAAGCAACAGAGATGCCTCAAGTGTGGGGAGAGACCCTCTAGCCCAACTCTGATTCTAGGAGCCTTCTGATCGGTCATACTTTTAAAGAAAACTATCACATACCTGGGATTTGAATCAATGGTAGTAATAATACTTTCCTGAAACACAAGAAAAGGTAAGTTAAAGGGAATATCTGAACGTTCATTCAACTGACTATAACCTGCTTTAAAATAAGATCACAACAGTTTGTTCAATTCATTAGTCTTATTCAATGCATTCTTCAAAAAAAAAGTCTGAAGGGAAAATGACATCATAATCTTCACTAATACACCCAAACTCACCATTTTTTCGGAAGAAAAAAAAATTTAAGAAGGGTCTCTATTTAAATTACTTACGAACATAACCTCAAAAATTTGCAAGAAAATGTTAAAAATTAATAGGCTACCTAATTCTGTACCTGACAGACATTTAAATGCTTAATGTAGAAACTGAACACAGGTATCACTTATACATACAAAAAATGTATCATTATCTTTAAGGAGACCAGTTTCATTCTTCAAAAGCAGGAATGAAATGTTCAATAAAACATCAGTTATTTCATCAAATCTCATAGAAGTAAAAGCTTACCCAGATTATATTAAAAAAAGTGTCAAAAAAAAAAAAAGAAGTGGCATTTAAATTGTAACAGTCTGGACCACCTTTCCTGGTCTTCTTTAACTCTGGCAGGTTTTTTTAAAAAAAAACAAAAACAAAAAAAAACTGGCGGCCTCGCAGGCTGACATCACACCCTCACCCACCAAGAAATCCTCAGATGCCAGGGGCATTCACAGCTGCCTCCTGGTTTACCCTCCAACACCTTCTGAGAGAGGTCCTTCCTATCAGTACCATGAAAATGAGCTGCAGATGGCTCTGGGAAGACACAGTCTGCCCCAAACAATGGGGTAACCAAGGCCAAGTAGGATGTAAGCTTTTTCGGGCTTGAAAAGTTGTTAAGAAGCACTCCTGAAGCTCCACACCAGCAAAGCATTAATGCCTCACAGGAGGGTAGACGGAAATAATGCAGCTGTAGTTTCCCAAAGCACAAATAAAAAAGCATTAGCGAACATTCACTGATCTGCAGCAAGGCAATGCTACACACAGCAAAGCGCATTAAAGACATTCCCGTAAAAAGGCAGAAACCTTCCAGGGGAAAATCAGGCAAAGCAGTTATGACACCCACCAACCTGGAGACATGGCCTTTAAGATTCCTGACACAGGAGGAGGGAAAAACACAGTCATTCAAATAGAAAACTTCACAGTCATTATCTTTTGAAACAACATTAAATCTCAAGAGACTACAAAAGTATTCATAACTACTGCAAGATTAGTTTTCACATTTTGTATAGGCAAATAAAATGAACAAGGATTACAAGAGGTAACTGGACAATGTGAAAATATTATTTAGCTATTAGAGACATACAAAGACATAATCAGTTCTGAAACAAATGCAATAGTCCATTTAAGGTGAAGTGTTATTGGCACACTAGAAAGCTAAGCCTGAAACAGTGAACAGAGGTTATTCTGTCACGCCCAGCACATGCACTGCACCAAACGTGCTAACAACTCTGCATGGAAACTCGCTGGCCTGCCTTCCTCCACCTTCGTTGCTACCATGAGTGGAATGCACTACTCGGGTGTGGTGACCACCAGCAACAACAAAGATCCTCCAGAGAGCTGCACTGTAAAAGACAATACGCACTTTTTGATGGCTTATTATCTGTTAGATAATAACCCAGGGATGCTTCAGCGTTAAGACAAGTCTGAGTCACCACTTAGCATTGGGCCCCAATTGGGTTTTAGTATGGAACTGACTAATCTGTCAAGGAAGATGGGGGAAAGCCTGCGGTCTTTACTACAGGCTGTGCCTCCTGTTCACACAGTGAACTTGAGGGGTTCAGCTTCAGGTAGGAAAAGGGGAGTGATGAAATCAACACGTGATAAGCTCTCATGCAAAGCTCATCCAAGTCATTTATAAGTTCATCTGACTAAGCCCATTCCTTCACTGGAAGGCTTCCCTAAAGATACTGCTGATGGAGTGATGCCTTTTATGCAAAGGTCGGAGCCTACAGAGGCTTGAGAGACTCACGAGCACTATGCCTTAAATGGTGCTAGCAGTGGTTCTACAGTGTGTGACCTTGAACAAAGTCAAAGCTTGGAACAGGTGGAATTTCATTCTTTACATTCTGGTAGGTCCAGGAGCTCCCCTATGATACCTTGAGAATCAAATCAACTCACTTACATAGCAAAGGTTTTAAGACGGCAACCATAGAAACCTATCAGTAGGTACTGCCATTACTGATACCCTCCATGTCAAATTGATAGATCTGGATTTGCTCACTTAAAACTGCACTGTCTCTGTATTTATTAACACAAATAGCTTAACTTGGTAACTCAATCTGTTTCCCTCTGGAGGGTTCAAGCTAATACTTGTTGGTACATCTTATTTCACAATTCAGTTTAAGCAGGAAGCATTTCAAAAATTCAGACCACAGTGTATGTTTATCAGCCTGGAAACAGATGGATAGTTATACAGACACAACAAAGAACTCTCTTCTCCTAGTAAGCTACAAGCACAAGAAAGATACACCTAGAAAAGTGTCCATGTGTTTGCTTCTGGCCTTGAAAACCAGCAAGTTCCAGCCCCGCACTCCCCCACTTCTGCTCTGCAGTAAGCAAAGCCATGTATGTTCTAGAGGAGGAAAGAGTGCGTCTCTCGGGAGTAAAGCGATTGTGTGGGAGACCTTAGCTCTGACTGGTGCTTTCTGCTGGCAGGAATCGTGGTTCAGGACACGGTTGGCTCTATATCAGTTCTAAGCTCAGGTGATGAGCCTTATCAAATCCTCATTTTACTATAGCTGAACGATATGTGCCAAGATAACATACTGAACACCTAACAGGAGAAATTACACTTATTCCCTGACAGACTTTGAAGAAAAAGCAAAAGACTTGAAGCACCAGAGAATTTCAGCAGTCCAAAAGGGAGCCTCAAAGAAGGCACTAGGTCATATAAATGAGCTGATCAGTTCAGAGAGAAGGCAGGTGAGCCTGGGCATAAAAGGAACATCACTGGAATTATTTCCTTTCCTAAGGAAAAATGCATCAAAAAGTTATTTAATTAGCATTCAATTCAACCAGTAAATATTTATTGAACACCTACTATGTCCCAGAGATGTGGAGATGAAGAAGACATTGACAGACACCTTAAAGGTTTAAGTATGAAGACTCTACTGAGATTTTAAGTTCTCTGAAAAGAAGACTTGTCAAATGTTTCAGTTCAGAAGCACAATGCTACTTATGTAAATAAAAAGTAGAAGTAGCCCTTCAAAAGTTATCTGCTGATAATGATGATGGAAATGTTATTTTAAGTATTGACAATCTTATGAGGAGAACATAAAGCTATCCTAATAAAATATACTGATGGATCTAAACAGACAAAAAATTTTGCTGGAGCCAACAGGGTACATATTCATCTAACTTAGAAAGACCTGTGCTGGTCTCAGGTAAGTAAATGACCTTTGCCCTCCAGTTTGACAGGTATGAAATACAATGAAGATAATGTAGCCACCGAGATACCAGAGATGGTCACACATACCGAAGGCTTGGTTATCTTTGATCTGTCATCCTGCAATAAAAAAACAAAGCCCATTATGAATGGAAAAACATCTACAAAATTACCATTTCTGAAGTGTTCGCTTTTACTGACATTTAAAACACTGCTATTCAATAATTAGCATTTTAGGTTCTACCCAAGTTATTAAATACCCAGTTTGATCCATCCGACTGCAACAATTTAAAGTGCTGAGACGTATTGTGATCTAGAGTTCCAAAATTTAAAATAGTGTTTTTGATAGTCATATTTATATGCTGATCTGTATATACATTTATTAGACTCAGATTCTGATCTGTAATTCAGGGAGCAGCTGAGATCTAATTAGATTTTTCCTTTCTTTCCTCTGAAACTGCCTTTCAGGTGTGTGTATATACGTGTATGGGTGTGCAATCTGTGTGGTATACTCAGTGAATTCCTGCAGTCTCTCAATTGTAGGGTCATAATCTACTCAAACTTCCATCTAAAATAAAGTGCATTAAAAGGGTGATTGGCTCAGTGGTAAAGAACCGCCTGCCAATGCAAGAGATGAAGATTTGATCCCTGGGTTGGAAAGACACCCTGGGAAGGAAATTGCAGCCCGCTCCAGTATTCCTGCCTGGAAATCCCATGGACAGAGGAGCCTGGCGGGCTGCAAGTCCACAGGGTCACAAAGGGTTGGACATCACTTAGCAACTCAACAACAAAGGCTGATTACAGGTGAGGCAAACACGCTACAGCCACAGCCTGAAAACTCACCTGCTCCAACCCCAGAAGCTTCGGAAGGGAAAGAATAAGGACAGGAGGGAACATTTAAAGGGCAGGCCTCTCCGATTACCATAAAACTACATCACTTCGGTAAAATATGAAGATAAAGATGAAAACATGTGGGTGAATAAACTTTGCTGGGAAATGAAGATGCCTTTCTCAAAGTACCCAAAAGCCCACCTCCCCACTCAATGGAAACCACTCTAAGACAGCTCCAGGCCCTCCCCAGAGAGCCTGCTTCAACCCTCCTTCAACAGCGGCCATTACGAGAAGCAGCAACCAGACACAACACACATCCTCACGGGGTGTTTTTCATAGGGTTTCTCGGTGTGCTCCCTGGGGTCGAGGCTTCTTGCTGTGTTATTTCCTCGTTGGGGCCCACTTCTAGCAGCCCCTCCACCCCTTCAGGTGGGCCACTGGTACCATGTCCAGAGATGGGGGAGGAGACAGGCAGGCACCAGCTCAGAGGGGAGATCCACACCCTCGCGGAGGTGCAGGGTCCCCGGCTGCCTGCTCCACACTCCAGGTCTGCACATCTCCAAAGTTCCTGGCAACGCTGGCTGATGGGTGAGCGCAGCCACACGTGCACAGTTCAAAATGCTCCACAAGGGCCTCAACTCCTATTACACCCCTGGGTTTATAGAAAAGCTGAAATAAGCCTCTGTTTCCCCAAAGTCAGTCCATGGACTAGCACCAAGGGAGATGTTCTCAAAGGTCTCAGGTAGAGTGAGAAGGATGAGGACTGCGTGTGGGTTTTACAGGAGGCAGGGTTTATTCATTTAACAGCTGATCTTTTAAAAAATTTCTAAATCACATTTTAGAATTAAAATATCCTCAAACTAACAAAAGTAGAAAGGAGTTTCTTTTTATATATTTATTTTTCAAAATTTAATTTTTCATTATTTTATTTTTAAAACTTTTATTTATTAAAATTTTTTAAAAATAAATACAAAGAAAGAAAAAAAGAAGCGAGCTTCTTAAGAAAGATATTTTGGTCAAAAAAAAAAAAATTAAAAATAACACTGCTCTGGGCCAGCACCCCACCTTCTAAAATCCGCTGCTCAGGGGACTTCAGAGTCTGGGATGCACTGTCACCAGGACATGTCCCTGGATGAGAGGGTTCTGAGTGCTCATGAAAAATGCAACCAAGGAGTGCAAAGAAGTTTCTGGTCAGTTTACTTTTTGATGAAATGGTGTTCTGAAGTCAGGAGGAATTGCTTTTTGCTTTATTCCTTGTTACACTTTGTAATATGCAAGTCTAAAGGTTTGAGTAAGGTCAAGCCATAGCCTTAAAGAGAAACAAGGCCGCCCCCCCACCCCGCCACCAAAAGGTACTTACCGGGTGCAGCTCCCCAATGATGAATGTTTTGGACAATTCTCGAGCATCTGTAGAGTGTCCAACATCCTCAAAGTTTTCAGTGGCATCACCTCCAGCTTGTTCCCTTAAGACTTCCTCCCCACCAGGATGCTGTTTGAAGAAGAGAGAGAAAAATGAATATTTTCCTCCAGGCAAATGAGTTAAAAGGAAGTGGCTGGTTTACTTAACCAAAAAGGCTATTCTGGCAGCCACAGTGTGGGAGTGTAACTTGTTCCTAAATGAAGCAATTCCTTTGTATTCAGTTTCCTACTTGTAAGTACAGAAAAACTTCCTCCAACAGTAAGATGTTCATTTCTAAGTTATTCACATGGCAACCAAAGCATTAGGCACACATTTGTATCCTTCGAGAATGTCCTCTTTGCTTTGCCATAAAACTCTTCTCAATCTTCAAAAGGGAATGTATTAGTTTCTCAGTTGTGTCTGACTCTGTGTGACCCCGTGGACTGTAGCCCACCGAGTTCTTCTGTCCATGGCTTTCTACAGGCAAGAATACTGGCGTGGGTTGCCATTTCCTACTCCTGGGTATCTTTCCAACCCAGGAATCGAACCCAGGTCTCCTGTATTGCAGGCAGACTCTCAATATTTAGCCAATCTATTTTCAACTTGTTCATATACCTTCAAGTTTGACTTCTTTTGCCTAATCATGGACTTACTACATCCAAGACAATTCATCTCTGAAAAGTGCTCTGTATGCCTGGCAAGTACAGCAACGTCCAGTCAAGCAGATCCCCTGCCTCTGGACAAACTCACTTTCTAGAAGGAAGAAAAAGCAATGCAAACGTGTGTAGGAGAGACCTGCTCAAGGTGGTGCCACGGGGACATATGACTGACAGGGAACAACAGAGGCAGAGAAGAAAGAGCCCAGCCCTACGGGGGCAGGGCGGACAGAGCCTCCTAGGGAATCTCAGCAGCCCAGCTGCTTTAACTGGTGCAACCCAGGACGGCCGCCACGCAGGGACCGAGGACTGGCAGGGGCAGCTGGTCACAGACACGGACTCTCGGGTTGGGGAAGAGGGCTCTCAGACAAAGAAGAGGAGGTGCTTGCTCACGTCATCCTGAACACTTCTGCAGGGGGAAAAACCTTCTTAGATCAAATCCACCCTGCCCTGAGCCAATCACCCGCAAGTGCCCAGTTATAGAACAAGAGGGTTCTCCCTTACCTGACTGACTACAGGCTGTTCTTCATCTCTCCCACTAACAGAAGGTGCAGAGGCACAAAGGCTGTAGAAGGTGGACTCCTACCATTTAGACATATCTAGTGCTACAGAAATTTACTTAATTTTTTCTCTACTACTTGTAAAACCTATCCATCTACAGTATAGAAACACTGGAAAGCACAAGAAAGAAAATAAAAATCACCGAAATCACCCATAATCTCAGCATCTAGAGAAGACTGGATATACACACACATGTGCACGCATGCGTGCTAAGCCAATTCAGTCGTGTCCAACTCTGTGTAACGCCATGGACTGTAGCCCGCCAGGCTCCTCTGTCCATGGGATTCTCCAGGCAAGAATACTGGAGTGGGTTGCCATGCCCTCCTCCAGACATATACATATATGTATGAATAATTTTTAAAAGAAGATCATGATCATTACCTAAGGCATACAGTTTTGTTAGATTAAAGGAGACTATAATCAGAGACAGTACTGCCTAGCGTTGCTATGTGAACTTGGGAAAATAGTGTACTTATCTCATATAATTTTTGAAAAATAAGTGTGTTACTGTATGTGTTAATATAACCAATAAATATTATCCAGCATTTTTATTAAATACTTTGCAATGTCATTGACTATCTTTTCTTAATATGACTGTTTAAATGACTAATAACATTACATCTTGTATGCATTTCCACACTTATTTAAGTCTTCCACTGGGACACGGGATACTAGAATCCACTCAGATGTGGGAAGCTGCCCTGGAGGTAAAAGCTAGCTCAGTCTGAAAGCCAACCTGAAGCTTCCTCATGCAACTCCAAGGTTGTGACAGTAACAAACACGGCTTGTTAATCCTCAGTCTTTTTAGTCTTGGGCATAGCCTGAGAGGTACAGAAGCAACAATGTGGGAGACACAAAATGAGAAATTATGCAAATTCACAGACTGTTTCTTCCGTGTGGGTGGCTTTACTCATGAGTTCCTTAACTTTTGGGTCCTGTTAAGGACATGGGAAGAATTGATGCTTTCAAACTGTGGTACTGGAGAAGACTCTTGAGAGTCCCTTGGACAGCAAGAAAATCAAACCAGTCCATCCTAAAGGAAATAAACCCTGAATATTCACTGGAAGGACTGATGTTGAAGCTGAAGCTCCAATCCTCTGGCCATATGATGCAAAGAGCTGACTCACTGGAAAAGATCCTGATGCTGGGAAAGATTGAAGGCAGGAGGAGAAGGGGACGAGAGAGGATGAGATGGCTGGATGGCATCACCGACTCGATGGACATGAGTTTGAGCAAGTCCTAGGAGATAGTGAAGGACAGGGAAGCCTGGCATGCTGCAGTCCATGGCGTTGCAAAGAGCTGGACACGACTTCATGACTGAACAAACAAAAGTTAATTCAAGTGGTGCAGTGGTAAAGAATCTGTCTGCCAACGTAAGAGACATGGGTTTAATCCCTGGGTTGGGACAATCCCCTGGAGAAGGAAATGACAGCCCACTTCAGTTTTCTTGCCTTGGAAATCCCAAGAGGAGCCTGGCACGCTACAGTCCGTGGGGTCACAAAGAGTTGGACATGACTGAGCACACGCGCACAAAGTTAACCGACTCCACATACACATCCCGAGTGTCCCCACGTGCCAGACACCAAGGTGTGCCAGACACCGCAGTGAGCAAAGGAGACCAGGTTTAGGGGGTGGACTGTTTCCTGAAGCACCTCCCCCTGGCCCCGTACTCACTGTGTCCACATCTGGGAAGCCATAACTCCGTATCTCCTTCTATGAAATCACTACTTATTATCAGGTCACCAGGTACCACCATGCACCGATAACATAGGAGAATCTCCAGATACAAACCAGGGAATATCAATAAAACAACCAGAATAGCTTTCGGGTTTTTGCACCCTTTTTGTCTTTAAGAGTTATTTGCAGGGAAATAAATACAAAATAGACTTTAAAAGATGAAAGACTGGCATAGTCCATAATTCAGAAGACATCAATCATTACAACCTTTACCCGTTCCTAAGGACACTTTCACAAAGATGTGGTGAATTCTTGTGGGATAAACAGGATGGTGGCTACTGGCACTGAGATCACCACCGGCTTCCTATCACTCACAGCATCAATGCTTCTGGGGACGCCAGCAGTGGATCTCTGCTCCTTGAAATGCTTTGTTAACGTGGCTTCCAGTACAACAGGCTCTCCCAGTTCCCCTTGAACTCTGCTGGCCACTCCTGACCTTCTTGGAGTCTCAGCCCCAACACTCAGTCCTTGGCACTCTCCCATCCTACCTGGATATGTTCCCCTGGTGATCATACCTGTTCTCCAGTACGTGTAGTACATCAGGCTGCTCCTGAGTCCAGACTCCTCCCACCTGCAACAGCCTTCTTGCCCGTGCACGCAACATCTAGGGAGCACCCTGAACATAACGTAACCCAAGCTTAATGTTGCCCTTTGTCCCCAGACACACTCCTCAGTCTTTATTCTCAGTGAACGCTGCCACCATGTATCCAGTTGTGTGTATGAGCTCAGTTTCTCAGTCGTGTCTGACTCTTTGTGATCCCATGGATTGTAGCCTGCCAGGCTCCTTTGTCCATGGGATTTCCCAGGTGAGAATATTGGAGTGGGTTGCCATTTCCTCCTCCAGGGGATCTTCCTGACTCAGGGATCAAACCCAGGTCTCCTGCATTGGCAGGCGGGTTCTTTATCATTAAGCCACTTGGGAAGTCCTTCTATTTGATTGCTGCAGCCAAAAACTAGAAATCAAACTTCATTCCTCTTTCCTTCTCATTCCCGTCGTCAGCAAATTCAGTTGGCTACCTTCAAAGCATACTGAGAATCTAACCTCCCCTCCCTACTTCCACCGCTACCATCTCAGACCAAAGCACCAGCACCTCCTGAACAGACGACCACAGCTGTCCTCTGCCTGGTCTGCTGCTGCGTCTTGATTCTTCCCACAGTCCACTCTCCTGACACCCTCACGCCATGAGGATGCTCAGATGTTAGCTAAGTGCAGGGGAGCTGGTCAGAGTAGAAGCGGGAGAGGTAACGGGTAAAGTAGAAAAGCCACACAGACACCTTAGTGACAACCTGAGGATGACACCGCCACCACTGCACTCAGCCACGTCTTCCCACAGCCTCCAAGGGACGCACCTGAGTCCTAGCCACACGGCCTGAGGACCGGCTCTCAGACTTGCTAAGACGGTTCCCCGTCTCAGAAACTCAAAGCCGCCTCCTGTGGAATGCTCGTCTCCCAGACCTTGACGAGATTCCTTTATCTCTGCTCACGTCAGCCTTCCACAGACCTTCACCAAGCTGCCCGTCCAGGAAGTCCACCCTGTCCCCCCAACACCATGGCCCCACCCC
>NW_011494925.1:3163054-3166443 GCF_000754665.1 Bison bison bison
ACGCCCCCTCCCCTCGTCCCCCCGACACCTCGTCGCCCCCACGCCCCCCCCGTCGCCCCCCACACCGTGGCCCCAGCCCCGGCTGCATTTTCCTGCACAGCACTTCGTAATCCTCATGCTCTATTTTATCAATCACTTGCAGGATCCAGGAGGATGGAGGCTTTTGTCTGACTCACTCATCACTGTTGCCCATACCTAGTTCAGTGCCTGACACCTGGCAGATACACAGAAATACTTGTAATTTTGAAGGAAAGCATATGCACAGCTGATTACACACTGGTCTTAGAACTAGTATATACAACTGGTTAAGTGACCACAACTTTCCCATTGCAGCTATTCTCGTTCACACAGCTTTCCTTTTTCTGAACTATACAATAGTTCATACCATTCAGAAAACATATAATTTCATATTCACTTGCTGTTTAATTCACTTTTAAAATTTTTATTTGGAGGATAATTGCTTTACAATGCTGTGCTGGTCTCTGCCATACAACAACGTCGTCCCCTCCCTCTCGAAGCTCCGGTCCACGCCCCGTCCCATCCCACCCCTCCAGATCATCCCAGAGCAGTGGCTGAGCCCCCGTGTTACACGGCAGCTTCCCACCAGCTGTCTAGTTCACACACGGCCACATGTGTCTCACATGACCCTCTCCTTCCCCCTCTGTATCCACAGGTCTGCTCTCTTTGTGTCTCTATTCTTGCCCTGCCAATAGGTTCGTCCGTTCAATCAAAATATTTATGACTACCATGTGCAAAGCATTGTGTGCGACACCCAAAAGTGCACGAAAAATCGACATGATTGGACTCTGAAAAAGCATACAATGAATTTGAGGCTGAAGGAGAAAACATAGGAAAGACCTCGGCCTTCACTGATAAAGCCTCAGAGTTTTGACTATTCCTGAGTGACCCGAGCAACCCGACGGGGCCTACGCACACAGTAGCAAGCATCACTGCTGAAGCAGGAGTCTAACCACTTTCCCTGAGAGGCGGGAGTGAACGGGCACCCTGCTGCCGCCAGTGTTTCCCCAGCTCCCCTCATTCACGTCACAGCAGCGTGCTAATTCTCAACCAACTTCTGATGCCGCGTCTTTTCTTACAACTGTGATGAAAGCTCCGTTTTCGTGTGAGTGACAGATGGCTTTTTAAAGTCACATTTGGTGAAGAAAAAATCAAGAAGTACAGTAGAGCAGGGCTTCCCTGGTGGCTCAGTGGTAAAGAATCTGTCTGCAGTGCAGGAGACCTGGGTTCAATCCCTGGGCCGGGAAGATCCCCTGGAGAAGGGAACTGCTACCTACTCCAGTATTCTTGCCTGGAAAATCCCATGGACAGAGCAGCCTGGCGAGCTTCAGTCCATGGGGTCGCAAAGAATGAGACACGACTGAGCGAATAAACAACATAACAGAGCGTGGTTTCGTTGGCATACATTAGAAATTCGGTTTCCAAGCAGATGTGAATTCAGAAGTGGCTGGGAGTTACGAGGTAAACAACCCCACCGATGTCATAGCTGTATGGACACAAGCCCACAAAAGTGCAGCTGTTCACGAAGGCTGCTCCAGCGGGCGCTCCAGTCTGTGCTGTCCGCGATGGAGACACTCTAGGTCTACACTGTCCATACGGCAGCCACTACTCACAAGTGGCTACTGAACCGTTGAAATAGAGCTGAGAAACAACATAAATTGTATTTAATTCATTTAAACTTAAGTTGGGCTTCTCTTGGAACTTCCCTCATACCTCAACCAGTAAAGAATCTGCCTGCAATGTGGGAGACCAGGGTTCGATCCCTGGGTTAGGAAGAGCCCCTGAAGGGGGGCATGGCAACCCACTCCAGTACTCTTGCCGGGAGAATCCCATGGACAGAGGTGCCTGGTGGGCTACAGCTCATGGGGTCACAAAGAGTTGGACATGACTGAGTGACTAAGTGCAGACTTAAGTAGCCACTTTTTGTCTATTAGCTATCATATCAGAAAGTGTAGCTGCGGACAATGCAAATATTTTTCAAGAGACAGGGACAGCCTAGGTGGAAACTGAAAGGGATTTCATTTGCAGTGAAAGACATGAGCACTTATTCATCGTGCGTGTGTGTGTATGAGAGACAGAGAGAGGAATGATGAGCTCTGTACGTCAAGAAGGGTGCTCCTCTGCATGGTGATGATAGAAGAAGTGATGGCATGAGGGGCGCCCACAGCCATGTCAGCACCTGGTTTCAAGGTGGGGAGGCCTATAGTGAAGGGTCGCTGGATAGAGGAGGAGCTCAACACAAACCAAACTGTCTTGCAAGAAAAAGCTTCTGTCAACAGACTCGTTCAAGGAGAGGCCACTGCAAAACTGAAGATGATCACGGACCAAACCACTCTTCTTCCCTGTGGCAGGTTTCAGGATCCAGAATGACCTGTTTGACCACTGTACCAACCTTGGGCATAACAGGGTCAGAGTAGGAAGCTCTTATCTGTATGATGACAGTGCAATAAAAACTGTCATCTCATACAGAACTGTGGTTTGTATTCATTTAACAAATGTTTTATGGCTTTAGCCTTCCATTTATAATCACTAAAGGTCGGAAGTGGTCTCTTAGGCTTTTCGGTTACACTTTACCTAATAACATAGTTGTAACTGTACTTTTGGATTTGAGGATGTATCAAAGACAAGGGTTTGCCAGATGTACAAAAATTAGAGGAATGCAAATAAGGCAGAAAACAAAAAGTGTTAAATGAATACCAAGGAAACGACAGCTCATTCCAGTTGGAGGACAGGTGACAAGGGAACCCTCAACATGTTAATGTGACACGTGATGGCCAACAGAAAGCAAAGGGCACCCTTCCCCGTTACCTGGTCACCTGGCAGAGTCTGTACAGTACTCAATGATCTAAAAGGGGCATCCCTTGATTTCTAAAGAATGAACTCAAAAAGGAAGAAAATACTATGAACCTGGTAAACTTTTCTTCACTGGGCTCCAAATATCCATGATGAATTAAGCCTTATTTATAGTCTTTTGCACGTCAAGCCTGTATATTATCACCCTGCTTATTTAACTTATATGCAGAGTACATCATGAGAAACGCTGGACTGGAAGAAACACAAGCTGGAGTCAAGATTGCCGGGAGAAATATCAATAATCTCATATATGCAGATGACACCACCCTTATGGCAGAAAGTGAAGAGGAACTAAAAAGCCTCCTGATGAAAGTGAAAGTGGAGAGTGAAAAAGTTGGCTTAAAGCTCAACATTCAGAAAACTAAGATCATGGCATCTGGTCCCATCACTTCATGGCAAATAGATGGGGAAACAGTGGAAACAGTGTCAGACTTTATTTTTTGGGGCTACAAAATCACTGCAGATGGTGACTGCAGCCATGAAATTAAAAGACGCTTACTCCTTGGAAGGAAAGTTAT